>NC_048408.1:4655428-4660499 GCF_013103735.1 Etheostoma cragini
AGGTGTAAAATTGTGTCTCTAGTTTCTTTAGACAGCTCTTTGGTCTTGGCCATGTTAGTAGTTGGATTCTTACTGATTGTATGGGGTGGAGAGGTGTCTTTATGCAGCTAACAACCTCAAACAGGTGCATCTAATTTAGGATAATACATGGATTGGAGGTGGACATTTTGAAGGCAGACTAACAGGTCTTTGAGGGTCAGAATTGTAGCTGATAGAGTTCAAATACTTATTTGCAGCTGTGTCATACAAATAAAATAAAAAAATACACATTGTAATTTCTGGATTTTCTTTTTAGATTATGTTTCTCACAGTGGACATGCACCTACGATAACAATTTCAGACCCATCCATGATTTCTGAGTGAGAGAACTTGCAAGATAGCAGGGTGTTCAGATACTTATTTTCCTCACTGTATATATATATATATATATATATATATATATATTGGAAAACAGATATCCATCTAAAGGGACATTCTGGTTGAATAAAGGTTGAATGTAATAAATAGATAAGAAAATTAAGAATATTAAGAAAGTAAATGATCTGAGAGAAAACAAATGTTTGAGAGAAAAGTTATCACACTGATAGCAAAAAGCATTTTATGAGAGAAAAAAAACATTTGAGAGAAAAAGTTTTCAAACAAATAGTCAAAAATAATATTTAAGACTAAAAAAGTTTAAAAATAAATTTAAGTTTTTTTTAAAAGTATTTCTATATATTAAAAAAACTCTCTCAAAGTACTTTTTTAAACTCTCCAATACATATTTTTTGGTATCAGTGTAAAAACAAATGATTTTTCGTCTCAGGATTTTTCTATCTATGTGAAAATAGTGTCATAGGCGGTGCCACGATCCTGTTGGCCAGTCGGGTGAGCACCGTTTGGTCTTGGGAGTCCATCTGAATAATTACACCATTGTCAGCGCCATTGATGTGCTGCCTTAGCTGAGCGTGGAAGCTAGTGTTAGCTAACTAGCAGCCAGCCCACTTCTAAATTAATACATTTTAACGATCTAAACTCTGTTTACCAGTCAAAATGAAACACTGTTTGACTGGCAGGTCCTGCAGGCGGAGACGGACCGCCATCAGTGCGGCTTGGCCGGCGTGCAAACATTGCTAGAAAGCTTTGTTGCCGACCTCGACATGATCTGATCAGAGATCCTGCAGGACACGGAGAGCCCCACAACTGGTGGCAGTGGCACACCCCCCCTGGAACTAACCGCCAGTGTTAGTGGAATAGCAAGCTAGCATTAGGAAAATAACCAACCAGCCCGCTTATAAATCAATACATTTTAGTTACCCTAACAGTTTTTAACAGTCAAACTAAAACACTGGCAGCGAGCTACAGGTCCTGCAGCCGCAGACGCGGATGAACGCAAGACGGCAGCAGCATTTAAACCATTCCAAGGTCATGCCTTACTAAAGGACTGAATTAAAGTCTTCAACTTTTTGTATGACAGGCCATGCCATACAGCAAAGTAAGTTAGTATTAAGTGCCTCTCCCACAGTGGCGGTTATACTTGCAGTGCTGAATTACACCATGGCTCTCTCTCTTTCTCTCCTTTGACTGTTCAAAGGCAACATTCACTGTTAAAACCTCTCTCCAGCCCAGTACTAAATCAACTCTGCGGGTGTGTCATGTTTTCAATTTAAAAATGCATGTGCTCCACCCACACTACCATCCGTCCTCACACACACACACACACACACACACACATCATCATAGCTCTTACTGATGCTTAGAGTAGAAGCATCCTTTTCAATAATACACTTACATTTGGTAGAGGGACCATAATTTACACCCCATACATAAAAAATTGTCAGGTACCCAAATGAATCCTTAGTGCTCTCTGCTTCCATTCGGCCCAGTCCATTAATCACGCCACTGATAAACACAGGCACAGTCTGATTGTGTAATACGGTGCTAGTATGCACTGAGTAGCACACACGCATAAAATCACCCACATAAAAATGCACGCTCAAACATGCCAGTATAAACACAACCCTTGACCCCCTTGTGCAGACACGATGAACAGCAATGGACAGAACAATTGTGGCATTTGTCACTGTTCAAGCACACTGCTGAAAAACAACACCGGTAAATTCAAGGACTTTTCGGAAGATCCCCCAATGTATCAATAGAATATTGTTTCACTACTGATACTCCTACATACAACAGTGAAAGGAGTGGAGAGTGCAGGCGGTTTTCCAAATCCACTCTAGATGCCATAATGTAGAGCAAGGTTGGAGCATGAACGTCATAAAATCTGTAGCTTTTGAAATAGCAAAGTTTCAAAGCAAAATGTATTCACCTCAATAAATCGTTACAATTAGGTGGTTTCAGCATTGCAAAATGAATCTGAGCTGGACAGACTAGCGCTAGCATGTTTACTGTTACCTAGCATGTGCCAAGTGGTGCCGACTGAGCAACTTTCCCTCTAGATTTGGCAACATTTCAGACCAACTAGCGAGGGAGTTTTTTTTTTTATTTTGACTTTATTCTAGATTTGAAAGATGGTTTTGCTAAACAAGTGCAATGGTTCTTAAATAAGAAAAAAATATGTTGTGGGGAAGGCATTTGGTCTAGTCTGGGTTTGCGGTGTATTCTTGGGTTTTCTCCAGTCAAATCTTTACTGGTCCTATCAGCGAACAGAGGGAGTGGCTAAGAACGATACAATGAGGCCGTACGCCAGAGTTGTACTTCCGTAATGGTGGCAGAGAAATATGCATTGTTAGCCATTGTTGTTGGTGACCATGATGTTGTGGCCCTCCCCCCAACTTGATATAATAGATAAAAGAGATATCATGATAGTTCCAATTCTTACAGATTTAATAAAGAACAGATTGTCCATCACCCCCTCATCATCCAGACTCATTATTTTTCTGATTAAAATGCCAAATGTCTTTAATCAGGAAGATGTAACTCTCTTTGTAGTCTTTCTTTTCTTCAATCTGTTTATTATTTTTTCATTGACAGGGAACCAAGTGTGTGTGTGTGTGTGTGTGTTCTTGTGTGTGCATGTAATGTAAAGGAGAAGGAGCGGATGCAGTTATCAGTGCCACAGACTCTCACCAAAGGAGTGATGATGAGGCTGAGAAAGCAGGCAAAGTGGTGATAACCCATCAACATGATTCATTTTACGAATGTATTTAGTCATTTAAATATATTTGCGATGGTTAAAACTATCACTGGGCCATCTGGAACACATCAGGGGTCAACAGGGTAAGTGTTCTCAGGGTTGGATGAAAGCTGGATGTCTGCTTTCTGTGTGCTGCCTTTCTTAAAATACATACAACACATTTTGAGCTAGCAAGCTACTCTATGAAAATGGCAAGTTTTTGAAGAACACTTAAATTGTACAATAAGTTATGCCTGCTTGGTTCTTTTGGGGAATTATTGTTAAAATTGACGAAGTACACATGGAGATACACTGGTAAAGGGCATATTACATTTAACCTTTTATACATCTAATTGAAGTAGCTCATGTTACTATATTGTGTGAACAGTTAACTTCATTTAATATTGTACATGGCGTTTTATTTTGCGTGGTGCACATGTTCCACCAAAACAAGTTCCTTTTGAGACTATTTAGCAGAACCCCCGTCTGTGTTCGGAGTGTAGCACTGCTCCAAGACAATTGTGATTGGTTTAAAGAAATGCAAACAACCCAGAGCGTTTTTTTTTCCTATCTTCTAATGTTTATGTAGTGGAGCTAGACCTTATACAACAGCGCTGTGGAGATAGGTCTAGCTGTGAGACTAGGTTGGGTTGGCACCCATTTAGAAAGCCATGTACTTACTTTGTGATATTGAGTTATGAACAATATCAACTACATAAAAACAGTGTTCATAAATTAACAATTCGTGAAAACTTTTCACTTATTTCTAGGTCAACATATAATACTAAAGTTATTACGTTATCAATCTATGAAATCTCTCAAAGGAATAGATACATGTTAGTGCAATTATGCTTTGGTGCAAGGAAAAAACATAAGAAGGAAGCAAGGCAGAGGTGGAGAGGAGGAAGAAACGATGAAATCATTGGAATGACGAAGTGAGGGCGCAAAGGAGCAGGCCAGGAGAAGCCGAGATGGCAAAAATAGAGAGGTAGATAAAGAGGAGGATTAGATATATAACTTGTGATAAGAATTTCAACTGAGATTAAGCCAGGAAGAGGAGTTAAGGAAAGGTAAGATGCAGCCACCTGGAAAAGTTCTGACAAGTGAATGAGAGAATAAGGCCGAGAATAATGAGAAGGTGTAAGTGGAAACGAAAAAGCAGAGCGGCTTAGGGAAAGAGGTGCTTTGGTTATTTCTGTGTCACCCTGTAATGGGATTTTTTCACTGGAACCACTGAGACCAGGCCAGACTAGCACCTATTTCACATGATGAGATTTCACAAGGCTGCAATCCCCAATGGAGTAGCTTCTTTCTTCATTCGTTTGATTTTGGCTTTGATAGGAAGAAAAAAAGGTGATTTCTCCTTCGCTCAGTAGGGGAGTTAAGTGGATGTTTAACGTTGAGTTGTGTGGAGAATAGGAACGTAAGAAGGCACGTTGAAACACATCGGCCAAGGTAAAATTGGACTTTATATATTTGATCATTCATTTATCAACTCCACTTGGTGCTATATAGTGTTGCGTTCTTGAGTGCGTCAGTGACAAAGAGAGGCAAAGGTAAATAGTGCATAGAAACAGAAAGTGTGTGTGTGTTTGTGTGTGTGTGTGTGTGTGTGTGTGTTACAGTACATCAGTGAGGGCTGCATTAAACTCAGTGTCAGGAGAGCGCATTTCCATGCAAACTACCTGATTTATCAATCCAAGCATCTAAATAGAAAGTGACTTTGAGAGTGCATGTCGCAAGTTACAAAAACACATTTCCTAAACAAATTTGACATTGCTGTTCTATCTTCAATACTAACATTCACACCCTCCCCCTTCCTGTGTCTCCCTATCCTCTGCTCACAAACACAGACACCTACACACCCGACTTTAAGTCTCTTACTTTAAGCAAAAACATGTCTCCCCCACGCTCTCTCTCTCTGTCTCTCTCTCTCTCTCTCTCTCTTTCTCTCTC
>NC_048408.1:4660509-4663678 GCF_013103735.1 Etheostoma cragini
TCTCTCTCTCTCTCTCTCTCTCTCTCTTACTGCAATAAAAATCGCCTCATGTTCTTTCCAGTGCCAAATGTTAAGGGTATGAGTTGTCATTATGTTAGATCACATCAGTATTTTATGTCTAATTGAATTGCTTTGGTAATGTGAGACTGCTAAAGGGTCTGCCCCTCCACTACTTCAGTGTACGGTATGGTGTCTCTTCACCTTCCCAGGATCGCCACTAGATTAGGCCAGAGTATGCTGATACAGTATACAATACTAATAATACATTCAGTTTGCAATGCACTTTATATTTACGCTAATCCCAAAGTGCTAGATGATAAAACAGGTAAATGCTAAAAATAAAAACACATGGAGAGCATGAAATATAAACAAAATAAACAAAAACAATAAGGAAAAGAGCAAGAGTTCAATCAAAAGCTTTCCTACAAAGGTGGGTTTTAAATATACTGCCTTCAAATTGTTGTCTTTTTTTTAAATAAAGACAATGCAGAGATATATGATCTTTGTTCATCTTGTAATATCCAATGATGGTCTGGTCCTTATGCTTTTCTTCAGGTACTCAGAGAGCACTTTAATAAATCTACAGGTTTTTAGTGTCTGAAATACACCTATTTCATGTCATGATAATGTTTGCCCTTTGTAAGGATTCTGATTAGAGTAATGGAAAAGGGTACAAAAGAGACTTGCTACAATGATACAAAAAACAGTAGAAAATTGTGAACCTTATTAGTATTTAGTGATGCTTGACTGCAATTTCTAAGCCAGCCCTGCAAAACATCTCCCCCACCTTTATCCGAGAGGGATGCAAAGCTACACACACCACTAGGGGATCAATTAAACCTCTCTCTTCTACTCTTACACCTCTTCAAATCAGGAGGGGAGGATTTCAAACGGCATGCCCCCTTTTCCCCCTCTCCTAACCCAATTAAGACCATCTTCAAAAGAGTGTGTTAACAACTTTAGTGGGGGTAAAGATGTAGCTTCTCCCCTGAACCGTGGCATGGTCTACCGTGCTTCTTATTCCAGCCACTGAGGGGGAGTCTTATAACATAGGGAAATGAAGCTGAAGGGAATGCGAGCAAAGCCATAGTTCTGAGTGAGAAGGCTAGTGAGCTCGTTCTTTAGTTGTGTTTGTGTTTCAGTAATATCATGAGAAATCACAAATTGACGTGGACAGTTTTTGCAGGAGTCCCATCCGGCTCAATTTTAAAAAGAGTTTGGTAATGTTGCTGTTGTGGCTGGAACATATGGAGAATGTCCTTAATAAAATGTTTTTTGTATTGTTTTTGTAATCTGTCATTCAGATATTTCATATACTGTATATTCAGTGGTCATCCAAATGAACAACGACATTTCCTGAAGATGTTTTTGATGTGTGACAAGTACAATTTTTCGGCCTATAGTCAAATTCATACATTTTTTCAGCTCCAACCAGATCCAAACAATGAAGGTTTTGTTCGGTTCAAGAGTTGTGACTCCCATGCAGTTTCACAGGGCTCCTGTCTAATGCTCATATGTGAGATGGAAGTTTTCAACAAGAAAGATTACCATTGTTACAACTTGCAGGCATTGCATGCTATCACACTAAAGCTAGTAACAATATTCACACTGAATAATAGTCACCATTGTTGTCATCTATCATACCATGTCGTTGCCAACAGAGGATGAATGATGTTATTGAAGTTAAACGAATGTTTCTGGTTATGATTTGGGAATTAGCAAATGAGCATTTAGCATTAAGTTACCTTGAATGGAATTGTTTTGCCGACAAAATCTACCACTGTTTACAATTTGTATTATGCATTACTTCCAGTCATGGTCATTGACATGAACTGCAGATGAGAACTGTTAAATACAGCAGTTTTCATAAATACGACAGTTCTTTTAATTATGTTGAAATAACGAAATGCTCGAATTTCAGTAGTGGGGAAGTTGTCCTTTATCATGTATAGTTTTTCAGAAAGATTAATGAAAAAAAACCTTGATGAGAAATAGTAGTGACAAGAAGTTGCTCCTGTTGTCTGAGTATGTGCTTAGCTGAGGCTAGTCTAACAGAAGCTAGCTTGCAAACATACCAGGATATCTGCTGTCTTTCTCATCCCATGTCAAAGGTACAGACTCAAAGATTGACATTGACTGTTTCAGGTCCGACAGTAAAGGTGTGAAGCAAATTTAAGAACTCTAACTGTGGCTGTGGTTCAAAGTAGCATGCTAGCTAGCTAAAGTGCTAGATTGAAAAAACACAGCTGGATTTTACTGGTTAAGTCCTGCTCCTAATTATTGTTGTTTGTGTACACTCAGCAAGGTAATAGCATGTTATCAGTTGCAGGGCTGCCAACTTTTCCAAAAACCTTGGAGTGAGATTTGGGTGGACAAACCATATTCTGCCGCGCACAAAGCAAATTATTTGGCTCTTTCAGCATCAATATCCTTCAGTGTTAAAATTGGGATCTGTTATAGGTGGGGCTCTCCCTACGGGGGTCTGGGGGAAAAAAAAATTGAAAAAAAACCCATTAAATGGCACTTTCTGGAGAGCTTTTTTTGCGAACAAATCTAGAAATCAAGTCTTACATGATGTGTGCAACACTGTAGGGTTAAGGACCTTTTTGTTGTTGTAGTATCAACAGGTTTTAGGGCATTCAGCATTTACATTATTTACATTATTAACTTCTTATGATATAAGAGCTGACCCAGACAATGTGCCAAACATAATGAGCCACATAAAGAGACAGTTGCATATGTCAACAACAGCCGAGAAGATTTGGGTCTGTGGTGAATAGGTCCAGGGGTCCCTGGTTTAGGGACCAGGGACCCAAAGTTATATTAATGTTGCGGGACCAACTAAGACCACTGAAATTCTAAAGAATGAGAACCACTGATTAACATAAATTCTAATCCTTTAACCTTTATGCCAAGGCTCAGTCATGTTTGGCCCTCGTCCTCTGGGCCCCACTTACTGTATTTACTTTTTGGAAAAATAAAGACTATTTGTTCATTTTATGAAACATTGAATGAATTATTTACAGTTACATTTAGAGATGCACCGAGGTTAGAGAAGCACCATAGCGGCCCAACGTTGCAGTATTGCATATATAGTATAGTATATAAAGTACATATATATATATATATATATATATATATATATTATTGTATTTGTAGTATAGTATAG
>NC_048408.1:4663778-4670650 GCF_013103735.1 Etheostoma cragini
CTATCTTTACAGAGAGAGTGGACACGAAGCGACGGACGGGTCTGTGATACTCAGAGCTCATACCTGAAGCCGGGGAAAAGCACCTGGGATGGCTCGTGAAAAACAATGTTCTCAGTTTGCGACAATTTGAAAATTCCACAGACAGGAAGCGCTCTTGAACCCCCTCACAGTCTCTGAAAGCACAACTAATCGATCACGAGTGGCTCAACAGGTAGATCTATAGATAAACTCATCTTTCAGAAATTTGACCGACCGGGTTGACACTTCAGCGTGAGAAATCGGGGGTGTGGCGTGTGCGCGTGTGAAACCAGTCAAATGCGTGTGTCTCACGGCCAATGCGTGAGAGTTGGCAGCCCTGCAGTTGTTGCATGGTTGATTAGAGAAGCTAGAGCTACATCAGCTAGCTACTAACGACAGCTAGTTTAGGGTGACCAGTCGTCCCTGGTTTGCGGGGACAGTCCCCTATTTTGGCGACCTGTCCCCGGCTGGATCTGCCCCCGGAAATGTCCCCGGTTTTCACTGAGATTGACAGGCCCGAAATTGGAAGGAAAGAAAGAAAATACTGACAAAACATAGCCGATGGTCGCACACCCTCCACCCGCAAGCTCCAGACAGCCAGAGCCAGCGGTGCTCAGAGATGTTTTAGAAGCCGTATTTTACGATGCTAAAATCACTGATTATTTACATGGAGTCTGGTGGGTTTAGCGAACGCAATTTCGCGGACTTTTACGTTTTAAAAACGATCTTAATCTTTTACAGAAAGGTCGACCTCCTTAGAAATCATTTCCATAATGTTGTCAGACACTTAGAATATGAATCTGAGTCTGTTAGCAGCAAAACGAGCACTTTTATGAACGTAAATACAAGCTAGACAATTATCCTGTTAACTTACATTGTAGCTTGTTTCTTCTGACTGGAGCGATCTCATTTAATACTGCATCAATGTCAAAGGAAAATATGTCCTCAATAGTTTTTAATGTATCTGATTCTCAAAGAGCTGTTGCAGAAACAAGCCTTGAGCAATAAAGCAAAAGCTGTCAGTAGTTCAGTACATTACAACATTATTAAATATTGAGACTTTCTATCTTGAAATATTAAGACTTTTTATCTTGAAATATTAGGACTTTTTATCTTGAAATATTAGGACTTTTTATATTGAAATATTAGGACTTTTTATCTTGAAGTATTAGGATTTTTTATTTTGAAATATTAGGACTTTCTATCTTGAAACATTCCCCTCTGAGGTGTAGTGGAGTAGGAAGCAGCAGCAGGGGTGGGTCTAGGATCAGACCTTGGGGGGGGGCTCAGCCCCTAATGAGAACAGCTCTTGGTCTAGTGTCCCCGTTTTAAGTTTTACAAAAGTAAAAACATTACTTGTTTGGAGGTAAATACGCGTCTGAGCTGAAAATGTCCCCTGATTTTGTCTGAGAAATCTGGCCACCTTAAGCTAGTTAGCACAGCTAGCCCTACCTTTAAATTCACTGCATCAACTGCAGTGTTTTTTTTAATTTCAAATTGTTCATGCATGCTCTCAACATCATGGTGGGATTTTCTTTCAAAAAATGAAAGTTACATTGTTGTTGTTTTAACCTTTTTTTCCGAGACTTGAAAAATAATTGAGGCCAATCAACAGCACACGTTTTTATTAATAACAATACATAAAACAAGACTAGTGAAGAATAGTAAGACAACAGAACAGAGCACTAAATATAACCCTGACGTTAGATATAAAACCTCTAAAAGTATAATCGACACAGTCAAACACATTCCCTGCCACATCCACTCCTTTCACAGCAGTTTTCTTAAGACCTCCAGGTACATCATGTGACCTTGTGCCAAAATAATTAGAATGTCACTAGTTTTCTATTGCGTGTGATCCTTGAAATAAAGCTTAGAAATTATATTAAAATGTTTCTACTTAGCTAATTTGTTTCTTGCTTAACTCGGCTCCCTCTCACCACTACCTTTGTGAGGGTAAAAGAAAACTCAGAGGCAAATTCTCAAAGGGCCATGTAAATTACTTATGCGGTCGATGTGTGCAATGGGCCATTCACACACAAGATTTACACCTTTGGTAGTCTTAATTATGTCTGCCTTTTATTTGCTCTGTAAAGCAAGGAGCACAGAAGGCTGTAACAAGCCTCCTATAATAAATCTGCAGGATGGGATTGGTGGGTTTAGACCTTGCCTACATCGTCTTTTCTATGCTTTGCCTTTCTATACTCTCACTTCTTAATTTCTTCACTCTTGTACATTTTCTCTCTTTATCAGTGTTTTCTTTTCTTTTCATCACATTGGACTTATTTTGACTTCTTGTTCACATTTTGCAATGTAAACTTCTATGTGATGGAAGTAGTAAAACAAGTTTATTTGGAAATGTGTTGGTTGTATTTCATTGAAGAGAACATGGTTGGTTGAATTCAGTTAGCTCCTGCCTGAACTGGTTTGGAGTATTTTGAAAAGTTTTATTATTCTAGTTTCAAGTCTTTCCCTGGTGCCAGAAATCTAGTAAAGGGTCTATAAGGAGAGAAAATTGAACAATTTGAGTCTGAATCCTGCTTTTATGTGAATTATGTGGACTAAACCTTTAACTCTGCGTCTTTATTGAGTCATTGTGCCATCATAAGATTAGGCTGGTAAAAGTTATGCTGCGATCTTTAATTACCTTTCATCCCACCATAAATATTGCAACATCCCCTCTACTTCCCCTATGTCTGGCACCAAACTAAGCATGTAAAGTGGAACCGGTCATTTTAAAATAGAAAAGGTCACTAAAAGCCTGTTCAGATTGACAGAATGATAACTCAACACACGGTAACCTGTCACTCTCAGTGAGATGTGGGTTTGACATTTACATCTTCAAGAATAAACCCTCACATAGGTTACAGGTGAGATGGTTTTATAGAAAAAGGCATCTGTGCCAAAAGGTGTGGTTCACTTTGACTAGCTCCAAAATGATGTTTCTCTTGTATATCTCTAATGCTGAAAGTTGGTTGAAATAAATGAACAGGAATTGACAGTTTCATTATCATTCAGCATTTTGTAATTCAAGTGGTCTGAGGGGAAAACAACTTCTGAACCTTATCTTTGCTCTGTATTCACTCTTTAGACCATTGAGATTCAGGCTGCAGACATTCTAGCCTAGAAGGGAGACTTTGGTCAATCACAGGTCATTTCAGAGAGAGAGAGAGAGAGAGCGAGCATTCCTATTGGTTTTTCTGTGCACGCACATGTCATGCGACAGAGAGGGTAGAGGGAGAACTGATAACACTTTTTTTTGGGAAAATTTATTTGCATTTTAACCATTGCAGCTTTAGGGGGATTTTGCACCTACCTCTTTTGGTCCGGAATTTTATGTTTGATCCAACCCAAAACAACAGTTGTGAGACCAAACAGCCAACATTTGGTCAGACCATAAGAGGTGGTAGTCTCTGTCCTGATCAAGATGAACCATGGTCTGGTTTGTTAAGTGTGAACGAGTTTTTGGATGGTTTGTACTTTTGGACCAAACACAAGAAGTTCTGTCAGGCTATCATCATCTAATAGGAGAAGCGTAGCTCCTTCAAGGGGTATTTCAGTGCTTAGGGTGTACATGAGAGAGTGACGTTGAACGCCCTCAGGGCAAACAGCTGCCGGCTATCAGAGCAGAGAATACATTACTTGTGTAATTACTTGTGCTACAGTGTAGGATTCGGTTTGTCTCTGAATAAATGCTGCAGCTTCTCAAAACCCGAGAAAAGGTCCTGTGTCACGGAGTGGTAGACAAGACAAGAAATCATCCTGCAACATAGTACGGAGGCCATGTGTGGTCAGAATCATTCATAATTTGTCTCCATCTCTTCAGAACGTTATTACGGTTGCTGACAGTGGCCATTCGCCTCCAAGCATATATTAAAGCTTTTAAATATATCTCATTACTTTTTTAACACATAATTTCCAGCCATAAATGCCACCCATATATGCTTGGGCATGAATGATGAGAGTTCACCTCTTACCCCGGCCATAAAAATCAGGTTAAGCAAATTAGTTGCTAATAGTGAAAAAAATCAGTACTGATGTGTTAATATGCTTTGAAACCATATTGTGTTTTTTTTTTTTTCTTTTTTGTAAAGCGACTATGCATTCAGTCCTGTCTTCTTTTGTCGATGATCCCTGTCTCCCTTTTCTCAGATGGGAAAAAAAGCTCATTACTACACAGTTACACTAACAATAGTTGCAAGAGAATTGTGGTCTTTTATGTTTGAGTAATTACCAAATCGCTGCAATTTTCAAGAAGTGGATTTGGAGAGCTCCTCACGTGAATGAGCACATGCATGAAAATGAAGCTGTCTCCATGAGTGACCTCTGCCAGGAGAAAAAAGAGAGAGGTATAGAGGTTGGGTGGGGGAGTGATAGAGAAATAAAACAAGATGGAATAAAAAGCTAAGGTTGGTGCACAGTTCTTAAAGGGTCAGGACATAATTACTTACAGCAATGCCTGCTCAACGGGTGGCCGCAGAAATGCATTTAACAGTGCTTACAATTTTAATTAAGCTATCAAAGGGCACTTTTCCTTTTTTTCCCCCACTCTACTCTTCTATCTTTATCTTGCTCATTTGCTTTTGCTCCACATTAACAGCCTTTCACTTGATCCAAATACAAAAGCACTGAAATTCCCATTAGGCCTTTTTTTATTACTACAACAGGGAGTGTTATTTCAAGGAGAAAGAGGACATCAAAAGAGAAAGCACTACAGTACGTTTGTTTTTATCTTTATGTTTATCAATTCGGCTCCCTGTGTATTTTATTCACTGGTTTTTCTTTGATTAAACATGGTCCCCTCTCAAATTCACTAAGCTGTTTACAGCCGCTTGTGATTTCTGCTCCTGAACAGCTCAAAGAGGCAACATGTTTGAATGGCTGTATGCTTTAAAAAAAATAGAAAGAAAAAGAAAAAAAAGGGTTGAATATCTGTAAGCCATTAGCAGGACTAGTATATGGAAGAGAGAGGGCAATTTAGAGTTTGAGACAGAGAATACAGCAAAGATATCAACCCACTGGTGGAAATGGGAAATCAAGTGTCAAGTTTGAATCAAGCTGCATGCACTTAATTCACATTATTTGAAGGGAACCCATAAAGGAAACCACTTTGGAGAATTAATGTTGTTCTACTATGTGGGGTGTCTCCACTGGCTCAATTAAGTGACACGGTCACAAAGCCTGTGAGGTGTCTTGGAGAAAAAAAGAGTCATTTGTGCACACTATTTAGTCATTTGTGCTTTTGAATGAATAATTCCTGCTCTCACTTTACCATAATTTAACCCCTTTCATGCCATTGGCTTTGTATTTCTTGTACCCCTCAAACTCTCACTATGGATCCCTTGAATTTAAAGGTCCAGTGGGTAGGTGGTGTTTTCATTATTAACATCTGTGTTAGCCGGTCACCAACTTGTCCTTTTTTTGTGAATATGTACCACCTCTATCAATTCCTATTGGCTTGAAGGCAGATGATCGATATTCATGCTCCATCTTGAAATACGTTAGCTGGTAAGGGACATACAGGACATACTGCTCCGCCTTTAAACTCAAAGCTACTGCTAATGCTGCTAATGATGGGTATTGTCCCTTCCCGGCCCGGCAGGTTTGAAGAAGGAAACACGAGGACCGCACATATTCAAAATCCAAATTTCAGGAACAGGAGTCTTCTTCTTCACCCAGAAAAAGAAAAAGGATGTTTAAAAGAGCAAGAGAAGGCTACCGTAGCTGTGACATGTACTTTGAACTGTGTGGCGTGAGAGAGTTGATTGCGATATATGATATCCAAGGCTGGACGGGATGAATTCCAACACATTGCACCTTTAACACGGCTTTATTTGCCCGTAATAATTGGACAATAACACAGATGTCATCTGGTTCTGTGGCCGGGTTGGTTCACTGGGTAGAGAAGGTGCACGTACACTGAGAGGTTTAGGCCTTGACGCAGAGGTCCAGGGTTTGAATCCAACCTGTGATGATTTCCAGCATGTCTTATCTCCTATTCACCTAGCTGTCCTATCAAACAAAGGTAGAATAATGAGCTTAAAAAAAGAAAATAAATGTCCTCTAGTTCATAACAGCTACGCTTCCGGAGTGTTTCATTAATGTCTTGTCTTCTCTCTAATTGCTGCCCTTTACAAGAGGGGAGGATGTGTACAGTGTTATATTATATAAATAAACTACGTTGTGTGGTTGACTTAATAAGTTGTGCAGACTAATATATGTTATTAACATGGCTGATCTATCCTATAAGATGATATATGATTTAGTAGTTTAGCCTTTAAAGGATGCTCCTGCACTTTACAGTCAGGGAACAGAAGTGCTCAGCAGGCAGCGTCAGCTACAGAGGAGGGTAATAAATGCTCCGTGCAGCAGTCATGGCTGACTGATCTCACCCTTGCGATGTCAGTGTTGTGTGTGAGTGACATTAAGGACAATTTGAACTCCAATTTTTAGCAGTTCTGAAGATTCAGGGATTGAGATTACATTTTTTATGATTGTGTAACTGACTATAAACAGGAGGGTGATAGAGTATTCTGAGTGGTCTTGTGTAATGACTTAATTTATGCGTGTCAGTCCACACGTTACATTTGAGCAGGCAGCATACTGGAGGACACAAGGTTTTATTGAACTGGATATCTCTGTAAAATCCAAAGTCCGCAGGTTAGGACACTAAGATGGATGAATATCAGCTCTCTGAGAGAGATGTCACATACAGAAGGGGTAAAAGGAGTGTGAGGGTGTGAAGATGGACCGGTGTTTGTGTCCCAGAAGTACTTCTGGTATACAAACAATGGCCCCTATAAGTACTGCTGGTATGCAAACAATGGCCCCTATAAGTACTGCTGGTATGCAAA
>NC_048408.1:4670787-4671580 GCF_013103735.1 Etheostoma cragini
GCTGGTATGCAAACGATGGCCCCTATAAGTACTGCTGGTATGCAAACGATGGCCCCTATAAGTACTGCTGGTATGCAATTGATGGCCCCTATAAGTACTGCTGGTATGCAAACGATGGCCCCTATAAGTACTCCTGGTTTACAACGATGGCCCCTATAAGTACTCCTGGTATACAAATGATAGCCCCTACATGTACTTCTGGTATACAAACACCGGTCCCTATAAGTACTTCTGAGACTCAAATGCTGATTATATTATTGTTTTACTTGCAATAGCCTAAATGCGCTGCAGATCAAATGACTGAGGCCTAGATATTTATTTTTTATCTGTTACAGACAAATATATTATGTGTCTACTGCAGCTGGTCTGAATTAAAACATGATGCACTGCTTCCTGTGCTGGTTCATTTAACTGTGTTTGTGTTTCATGTGGATATTCAGCTTGCCATTCCTATAATTGCTCTACAGTTTCCTTAATTAAGGATACGGCGTCCAGACTGAGACTGAGCATTGTAATTTCAGTCTGATTTCAGACCAAAGGTGCTCTAGTTTAATTTAGATTTCAAAACAGTGGTTTATTTTACTTTTGTTTTGTTCAGCCTGGGCTTGATCAGGGCAATATGCTTCCACAGGGGATGTGCTAGAAAATGGAATATGGCATGCCGGTCTGGGCACAGCCTTAGAGATCAAGTAACAGATTGACCTGTCGACAGTCCACTACCTGGAGAATACGTCTGCACATGAACACACACACACACATGAACACAGTTGGATGCATTTTCAGAAATACACAT
>NC_048408.1:4671680-4745259 GCF_013103735.1 Etheostoma cragini
CCTCCTCCTCCTCCACCATCCCTCTTTCCCATTGCTCTGTGTCTCCCTTTTCCTGCTCTCATCCTCTCTATTTCCCCTATAAATCCACCACTCTGCGTACTAAATTTCTCATGCACCACCTCACCTTTGTTAATCTCCCTGCTCTCCTTTCTCCACTCTTTCTTTGAATCCTTAACTCCCATCTCTCCGCCGAGCTGTTCTTCCCCTCTGCATATTTAAGCGGTTCTATAGATACTCAACCAGCTCTGCCCTATACACCTTTACCTCCTTTTCCTGTCTCACCCCAACAGCTTAGACATCCCTCAACTCTCTCTCTCTGTCTCTCTCTCTCTTTCTACCAGCCCATTTTTGCCTCCCTCTGTCTCGTTCCTCTCGCTCTCCTGATTGATGCAAGCAGACGGCCTCTATCAGTGTTTTATACATAATCCAAATAAGATGTGCTTGTGCCTGCATTTCTGAAAGTCCTAGTCAGTCCCTGACACGATGTGCTGACAGAGGATTCACAATACGCAAGAGGCGCACGCACGCACACACACACACACACACACACACACACACACACACACACACTCACACACACAATTGTGGATATACATAATTGTGTACATTTACATGCAAACACTCGCACTCTCATTCGGATACCCTCAGAAAAAAACACACAACGCCAAGGGATTATTTCTAAAAGTTATGGCGGACAAGACAAAACGCTGTGTGTGGTTATGTGAGGTAATATATTACTTTGTATGTGTGCATGTGCCCAAACGCGTTGTGTGTGTATTTATGAGAAAGCGAGACGGAATGTGCATTTAAATGGCTGTGTTAAGTATTGCTGACCCATCAGTTTCTTCTCTTCGTGTCCCGTCCATACTAAGGCAGCAGAGCAGGATGCATGTAAAGCTTTATGGAGACACATAACAATTGTAATGCTCCTATCTGTTCCTTCCCGCCACGCAAATGCACCAATGAAAGAATACAAGAAGGATTCCAATCAATAAAATGAATGCTGATTAAACTAATCACGTGTTTCTGTAATGTTTGGATATTTGTCTAGCCATTTGGACACCTGAATGCTCCAACCCCATCAATCTTGAATCTTGATATCTTTTTATTATCATATTGCCATGTATTATTATACCTAAGATGTGCTATAACTGTGAGTTTGCATGCCCTTCCTGGACCAATAGTTTGTAAGCCCAGAGGAAAACATCACTCTTAGGGGTCTAGGCCTTTGGAGTGGGTGAGATAGATAGACTCATCAAATATAGCATATGCAATTTCATATTGATAAATATTTTGGCATACTATATTTTCTGGAAAATCGATTGAGAAACTGTAGAAACATGTGTATAAATAGTGTATATATATGAAAAAGATCTGACTGTGTCTTTGTTTTTGGTTACTTAAGGCATATACTGGATTAATGGAAGTACTTCTAGAGTGATCGCCTGACGTCTGGGGTGTGACTCATGCCCCGGATGCCTTGCTTCAGGGAAACAAGGACACACTTCTAGCTTGCAAGCTTTGCGCTATTTACATGCAATTTACACTTATTTACTATCAAAATGGGTCGTTTTGGGACAACTGTGTGTACTTCGTCCATGCCATGCAAATCCCTGCCATGGACCAAGTACACACTGCAATACACTGGTAAGAGCAAATGACGTTTAACCATGTATCCAGCTAATTGAAATAGCTTGTCACTATATTGTGTGAACAGTTAACTTCATTTAATATTGTAGCTGACACTTTATATTGTTGGGTTCCAATGTTCCACCGAAACAAGTCTTTCTTCCAAGACCATTATACATAACCAGCGTCAATGCGTCCGGAGCTTAGCGCCGCCCAAGAAGATTATGGTTGGTTTAAAGAAATGCAAACACCCCAGAACATATTTATTTATCCTATCCTAGAATGTATGTGTTGAGTAGCCAGACCTTACTCCCCAGTGTTGTGGATATAGGTCTTGATATGTGATTTTAGGTAAGGCAAGGAGAGGACCTTTAAAAAACAGGTACACAACATAGTACTTAAGGCTGACAAATCAAGGTAGCTGATCACATTGATGTAAAAGTCACAATACAAAACTAAAGGCCTTTGCATCACTTAACATTAGATAAGCCTCCTGTTCACCATGGTTTTTCGCAATAGCAACTATTGCAGAGTAACATCTCCTAACCTTTTCAACATGGCCCAAGTGTGGACTGAATGCTGTTGGATTAACTTAAAGGCTGCAGCATTACAAGGGGAAACATGCAAAGACAGAAATGCATGTCTTGCACCAGCCTCGACCATCACTGATACATTCATAACCATCATCTCTTTTAACTTCTATTTTATTATTGTTTTTTTAAGTAAAACCGTTGCATGAATAAATGAATATCTTGCAAAACGTTTCACATACAGTAGTATGCAAGCAAATAGGAACTTAATGAGAGGCCAAAAATGAACTGGCCTTGCTGATATATTATATTATATTATAAAACATGCAGCAAAATGGACTCTCTCATAACGTATTTCATCATAAATGATGAAATTGATGCCCAACTGATCAAGTGGATGAAGTTGCGAGCATCCCTCACGCTTACAATGGCCATTAATTAAGGCTTCGATGGCAGTTTTACACTTCATTAGTGATGCAGCCTGTGAGACAACAGAAAAAAAAAAAAATCTTCCTCCTAATCATAACATCTTTACCTCACTGCCACTAGCTCTCTCCCTCTGCTCTCTCTCACACAACGGGTGGCAAACATCACGCAAGCATCAATCAATCAATCAATCAAAACCTTTATTTGTCCCCAAGGGGCGATTCATTTGCTGCAGTAGCAAGAAACTGACACACGGTACATGACAACAAAGACAACAACATCTTTTAAAATACAGTATATACCAAATAGAGAAAATAAATAAATAAGTAAATGACCACAACATAAAGTTTAAACCCCAGTGTACCATATGTGCCAACATTACCTAGTCCTCCCAGAGTTAAGCAGAGAGATGGCAGAGGGAACGAGGGAGAGTTTGTACCTATTTGTTTTGGCTGGTGGCTGACTGAATCATGTAAGAATAAAGCCAGAACAGTAAGGTAAAAGACCAAAAAACACTCCTTTTTTTGTTCCACTTTTCTTTCAACACTACTTAAAATGATCTACACAAGAGTGACATGACACTGTCATGACACAGTCATGACACATAAACCCTCACCCTTACGCTTACACCAACCCTAACTCTAACCCTAACCCTCACCATACCTTGTCTTGACAAAACCAAATGACACTTACTAAAAGAATCGTAGTGTCATGTACGTTTATGACTTGTTTATAAAAGCCAATAATACGTGTATGACAGTGTCTTGTCACTCTTATGTAGATACCTTCAAGTAAAGTGGAACCATATCACATATTTAAGCAAAAAAACACTGAAGGAAACTGGGAAATGGCTTGTGAGTTTTACCAATTACCACCCTTTGACATCTTAGCCTTAAAAAAACTAAAACAAACAATGAGTTCCCTCTTTTGTATCCCTTTTGTTGTTAAAAAAATTATATTTATTAATTATATTATATATTGGCTTTCACATCTCAAAGCAGTGGCAATCAGGGCTTTAAATGACGTGTTTTGATCACCAGCCAACATGGCTTGTAGATTTTTTTAAAGTTACCAGCCAATCAGATTTTGCATTAGCCACATGTGTTTTGTAACTTAACTTTAACATCAGCTCCTCTGGTTTGTTTCTCGCCGTTCCATTCATCTTCTCCGTTTCAGCGTAGCTCGCAATCGATACCAAACATGCTAGGCACATGTTCATGGGAAATATAGGATTAGTATTACAAACAGTGTTGCCAGCTAACAGACCAATCTGGCAACACTGAGTCAAACTGTCGATTCAAACAGACGCAGTGTCATTTGATTCATTCATCACCGGCCTGAGTTCATTTTTCATTTAGCGGGTTGGCGAGTGTCAATCATTTAAAAGAAACACAGCACACCCACTTCACGGTTACATCCACTTCCACTGAGGTGATATTCAGGGGAATCATCACATGAGCACACTGTGAATGAAATTGTGTTATTGATATTGAGTGCTGTAGCTAAATCTCGGGACTCACTAGAGACAGAAACGTCAGCTCGTGAAGCTTGGTGTTGATGTGACAAAAAAATTAAGAGATTTCATTGCTGAAAGACATTCCATTTGCTTCAATTTATTACCTGAACATTAGTGTCAGGGAAAGTGATACTGAGCTGGTGATAAAAAGAGAGAAAACACTGGAGAGAAGGGATTATATCCAGATATGCTACTTACACTAATGAATGACTGGGTATTAATGTATAAAGTCAGACCTAAGGGATTCACACCGTGTAATTGAGCATTCTGGTATGCTTGCCACTAAAGCCACGTGGGCGCCACATCCACCTACTACACCACTACTGAACAGGATCCACTTTGTAACCGCAAGCTTACTTCATTAACACACATGTAACACCCCAATCAATCACTCAGTTAACAGAAACTGCTGTGTGTTAAAGGCTAACTCTAGATCATTACAGCATGGGGCCTGTTTTTTATTGTTTAGGTAGTCCTTTCTATTGGTTATAATAACAATAGCACTCACTAGAGTAAGCCAGTCAGAGACATTTACGTCAAGGAATCAACCATTTGCAGTTAAATGTATGTCGCAGAAAGGGACTTTGCTGTGCTCAATGAATCTTAATCCTGCTGGGAGAAAATTATTTTACATACCAAAAAATAAATTACAAAAATTAATGTTTCACACATAGTTTCAAAAAGTATTATCCCATATACAGTACAATGAAGTTAAATGTTATTTCTGCATTCTTAACCCATTCCAGTCTTACTGTAGGAGCAATGAACAGCTATTCATACAGCATCTGGGGAGCAACTTGGGGTTCAATGTCTTGCTCAGGGACACTTTGACATGGAGCGACCACTATCTACGAGCCACAAGCCATTATCACGGGCAGGACTACTACCTTGCTACAAACAGTAACTTCCTGGAGTCTACACTGGTTGCCTAGCAACTATTTTTGAGCCCAGAAAAAACAACAATTACAATATATACAACATGTTAATGAGTGAGCATTATTGGTGCTGGTAAACCGATTTTGTTATCTTTGGAAGATGCCAGGCTAGCTTTCTCCCACTGCTTCCAGCCTTTGTGCTAAACTTGACTAGCTAGCCCCACAGCCTTGTATTAAACAGTAAGATATGCTATGTGGTATTTATTTTCCCAATTACTATATAGTTTTTTACAAAAAAAGAATCCCTGATATAGCACATGTGGAGGAGGAAGGGATGGTGCACAGAGTGGGAGTTGGCATTAGCGTGTCACTAAAGTAATAATCAGAAGTTTGCGATTCTAATGAGTCTGAAGTTAATACGAATGTCAGCTTATAACAAGACAGTGGTAAATTAACCATTTTTTATTTTTTTTAAAAGCGAGCTTATGCCAATCAGCTAAACACTATGTATTATCTTCTGAGATATTAGAACCTAGCAACATTGGTGAGACAAAGTCGTACTTGTTACTTATTACAAACCTAATCTCACTGAATTCCATGGAATGAACAAAAAATTCCATGATGAAGAGTTTGGTGAAATTAACACAGCCCCTTAAGTTAAGCAAAAAGTAATGGGTGGGTGGGACAACAACGGGTTGTGTTTAGGAAAAGAAGAATGGGTTGGGTTTAGGAAAAGAACAACAGGTTGGGCTTACGAAAAGAAGAACGAGTTAGTTTAGGAAAAGAAGAACGGGTTGGGTTTAGGGAAAAAACTAACAAGTTGGGTTCGGGAAAAGAAGAAGGGGATGTTGGATTTGAGAAAAGAAGAATGGGACGGTTGGGGTTAGGAAAAGATGAATGGGATGGTTGGGTTTAGGAATAGAAGAATGGGTTTGGTTAGGGGAAAGAAGAACGGGTTAGTTTAGGAAAAGAAGAACGGGATTATGGGGTTTAAGTAAAGAAGAACGGGTTAGTTTAGGAAAAGAAGAACGGGATTATTGGGTTTAAGTAAAGAAGAACGGGTTAGTTTAGGAAAAGAAGAACGGGATTATTGGGTTTAAGTAAAGAAGAACGGGACTGTTGGGTTTAGGAAAAGAAGAATGGGATGGTTGGGTTTAGGAAAAGAAGAACGGGATGGTTGGGTTTAGGGAAAGAAAAATAGGATGTTGGGTTTAGGTAAAGAAGACCGGGATGGTTGGGTTTAGGAAAAAAAGAACGGGATGGGTGGGTTTAGGAAAAGAAGAATGGGTTGGTTATATTAAGGAAAAGAACAATGGAATGGTTGGGTTTAGGGAAAAAAGAACGGGTTGGTTGGGTTTAGGAAAAGAAGAATTTGAGGGTTGGGTTTAGGAATCTTGACACACGAAAGGTCCTGTTTTGTGTGACCCACCCCCACCCCCCGACCAAACTCCCAATGCAGATGTTTGGGCTTTCATACTACTCGCGTTGTCGCTCTCAATGCAACGTCATCTTCTCATTGACTTTACTTTGGCATTGCTTTCCGTGGTGGCCACACAGACTTTTAAAACATTCCGTTCCACCTCTACGATCCGTTTGTGATCATGTCATGGACTTCTGTGAGACCAGACTGCTTATTACGCTGGGAAACTGAGCCCACAACCTCGGTAGGTACAGCAGATGTGGGTCTGTAAACTGTGATGGATGTTAACAACAAACAGTTGAGTAATCATTTCACCATTCACCTTCATATTCTCTTCCAAATAGGTTTTCCTATCAGACACCTGTTTGCATTACTGCTAATATGTGATATGAATCACGACCAAAACTACCGGAATAAGAACCAAGTTGTGATCAAGCTTGTGATTGGTCTAACATAAATTTTACCTATAAGAGATGTGTGTCTAATACAAAACGGGAAAGATAGGCCGATGGATTAAAAGACCACTCTAATATCTCCATTTAAAAATCCAATATCTAACAGCACTTTGCTACAGGAAAGAAGACAATCAATTAAAGTCATTTGAAATCTCTCTTTCTCTCTCTTTCTCTCTCTTTCTCTGTCACACACACACACCCACACACACACACACACACACACACACACACACACTCACACGCACGCTCACACATCTCTGGTATCTCTTATCAGTGCTTACAGAAGCCTGATTTGATTTAGAAAACACCTAAGGTGACTACTACACGTGTGGGGGTACTGAACCTGGTCCTTTGAACTCTAAAATAGCAGCATTGCCA
Source organism: Etheostoma cragini (assembly GCF_013103735.1). Taxonomy (NCBI): domain Eukaryota; kingdom Metazoa; phylum Chordata; class Actinopteri; order Perciformes; family Percidae; genus Etheostoma; species Etheostoma cragini. Next base: position 4,678,910 of record NC_048408.1, read on the forward strand.
ACTTTAAGGGAAGTCTGGGGGTGGGTGGGGAGGAGGGAAATCCATGGATGCAGGACATGGATGGCTGGTGGCATGACTTTAATAGTATACCTTGTTTACACACACACACACACACACAAACACACTGGTTCATAACAGACACCACACTCCCAGAGAGAGCTCATTAATCACTGTGGCCTACTCTTAAGATTCAAGCGTCACACAACTTTGCCACGGTTAACTTCCACGTCTGCAGCAGGTCATCTTTTTTCTAAATAGAGCACAGATATATCCACAGTGTTTTCTGTCTGTGTTATATTGGCTGGATGATTTTTGGAGGGGTCAGATTGGGAGTAGGGTTTATGAATAAGGAGAGGACCCCGGTTAGCTGCCCCAACATCACTATGCTCTATGTTGCAAGGATCAAAGGAATGCTACATTCAAAGTGCTGACAAGCGCACAATGGATTTGGGGATTTTGTGGGCTGCAAAAGATCTAATGGCTGTTTTTGAAGTGAGGCAGAGAACTCTAGAAATGGAGGCTTTGGAGGATCCTGCCCATGAATCTAAATGCAGCAGGGCAACCACTTTTTATTAAAATTTCCAGCGAAAGTCCAAGTATGGGAATAAATAAATGCATCTGTAATGATCAGTTTAAATTCAAAATTCACTGTGTGTAAGCACAAAAATGTGTGCCTTGTACTCCAGCCGGGGGATGTTCCACGGCGGATTTACTGTTGGACAACTAAAATAATATATATAATATATACACTTTTTTTAGACATTTTAATGCAGAAATATTACATATTGTATCTTAAAATGAATGCAACCTAGCCTTGCCTATCAACAGGAGGTGTGATACTATCCTCATGTTTTATTTTATTTATTTTATTTTCCATTTGCATATAAAAAAAAGAAAAACTAAACATTGAAATGTAGTAAAAGGTTTTTGGGCTTTGCTGAGCAGGATAAGTTGGTGTATTAATAACAGCCAAACATGTCTAAGTACACTCTGTGAATAAATCATGATGTAGACTTGATGATGTAGATCTCATTTCTGTCTTACCCCTTCCCTTTCCCCTAAGTTTTGCACGTTCACGCGAGAATAAGGGATTTCCCTATACTCATTTCGATCGAGGTCTAGGGGTAGGACGAAGGGGTGCAAAGCCCATGCAACCAAGGGAGGACGCGAGCTTACTTGAAACTGAGGGGTAGCCATATGGCTGCCAGATCGACCAGAGAGACCCCTAAATGTAAGTATTTTCAGTTTAAATAATTGATTTAAAAGTTATGACAGTCTTGCTTTGTGCTCTATACAGTCCTGTACATATATACTTGCAACCATGTTCTTAATTGAAACCTTTTAAAAATTGCTAGCTTGCTATGCTAATGCTAATCGCTAACCGCTAAACATTACCATTGCATTGCTGATTTGCACAACAGTCCCGCGTTTCTCTGTCTTGATTGAAGGTAATGCATGTCTACAGTTTTAACCATTAGAGGAGAATTTAGTTGGATATCAGTGCACAACACTACTTGCTTTGGAGACATTGATACATGCTTTATAAACATCATCCTGTATCACACAAGGACGCAGGAGGACACACAGAGTCTCATCCACTTTACACTATTTATACCGTCCTGTATCACACAGGGACGCAGGAGGACACACAGAGTCTCATCCAATTTACACTATGTATACCGTGCGGTATCACACAGGGACGCAGGAGGACACCCCGAGGGTGATCCACTTTACACTATATATACCGTCCTGTATCACACAGGGACGCAGGAGGACACCCAGAGGGTGATCCACTTTATACTATATATACCGTCCTGTATCACACAGGGAAGCAGGAGGACACCCTGAGGGGGATCCACTTTACACTATATATACTGTCCTGTATCACACAGGGATACAGGAGGACACCCGGAGGCTGATCCACTTTATACTACACATACCGTCCTGTATCACACCAGGCTGCAGGATGACACCCGGAGGCTGATCCAGTTTCTTAAATCATGTGTTCATGTTGCACCCATTCATTATCATTGTCTTGCTGCTATATTGTGTTTATTTATTTGTTTGTGGTCTTCTGTGCCTTTTTTTAGTTTTACACATTTGAGTGCCTTTTTATGTGTGTGACATGTAAGTTATGGTTCTAATAGACGATAATGGTTCTATAATATAATACATTTTATGTTATGTTTTTACCTGTTATGTTTAATTTATTGGGCAATAAAGAAGATTTGTGTTAACAAAGAAAGTGTTTCTGAACATCAATGACTTTCAAAACGGTGATAACTGGAAGAGATATACAACACACCATGCAGTGTGTATACACATACGCATACGCAATCAGACCTAAGGACTACACAGTTGAGAACATCTGCACCACCACCACCAAAGTGAATATAAAATAACTATAAATTATATAAATGCACATGACGCTGTTGTCAAAACCCATGCAATCGACATATAGAGACACTTGCAGACGGCATCTTGGAAGTTGGGGATCAATACGGTGATGTAACCAAGTTGTGTCCCATTTCATAAGAGTATGTTTTCACCCCTAGCCCTTACCACTTGGTTTCGAGGGCCAAGTGCTAGGGGTAAGGGGAAGGGGTAAGATGGAGAAATGGGATTCAGCCTAAAACTAGAAAACTTCAATGTCCCCGGGAGGCATTTTGCTGTACAGTACAGGCATTCTCCACAACACAAACATTGAACCTGACATCTACAGCACCATTTATCTAACACATAACATACACACATCAATAAATAGAATACAATAAAAACAGTGTGACAACATCCCCTGAAGCTGCCACTCAGCTGAAGAGATAAGAGAAGCAAGATATGAACATAAAAGACATAAAAGATAAAAGACATAAAAATCAGATTGGTTTGGAGTGATGAGGGGACTGTAACGTACCTCAAATTAATACATGAAACAAACAGGAATGCCGTATTTATATCATGTTTTCTACTTTTCCTATTTGTTAAACCCTTATCTGATTGTGCTCTCTTAGTCGCAATGACATAACAGCACTTGGATTAGCCCCATCCCATGTTTGTTTTCATGACAGTTTTGACGGTAGTGGATGAAAAAATAGATAATCTCACATTTCCTTTTGCCATTTTCGAAACAATCGGTTACAGTTTGTGCTACATTGGCATTTAAACCTGGATATTGTTCCATTATTTTAATAACTGGGTGACACGCTAACGTTACCGCAAGGGAGTTTGCATTTTGTTCTCCATGGTGAAGAAAGCAATAGTCTAATGTACATAGGGCAACAGGGCATGCAATGGGACTTTGTTTACATGCACGACACATTCCTTGTATTTATACTAGTCCCAAAACAATGTGTTACATTGCCAAAAATCATTAATATTCCTCTTATATTTCACTAAATTATTTAAACTTTAACCTAGTTGCCGCTGATCTTTCAAAGACCCAACCAATGATATAACAGCATGTTGTTACCTAGCAACGGGAAACAAACTTCCTTCCCCCCCTTGATGAGGAATTCCTGCGCTGTGCTTTGCTCTGCGTCTTACCCAGCGGTGCAGAGAGCAAATCGCTTATCCCGTGTAGGCGGTTTAAAAGGTTTAGATATGTGACAGTTGATTTGCAGGTTAATGTCAAGCATGGTGTTGGTTAAGAATTCGAAGACCACCTGACTAAATATACAGTGTGTGTAGAATAAATAAATGTATTGTTTGGTGCTGAACTTCTTTTAAATAACACAATCCTCGGTAGAAACTGACGTCTCCAGTACCCCGAACTTGGCAAAGTGGCAATTTAATCCAATTGACTGAGTTCCAGAGGGGAATCTTTCATTTCTCAGGTCAGTGGCATAGTAATGTAGCGTAGCCTAAACCCTGCAAGGCTCCTGTCAATCTGCCTGTCTAGTCCAGTTTCACCAGTCAGGAAGCCCTTAGCCTTGAACACATATTGACAGGAGAATCTCCAATAGTACGTCTGACCCCAGAGGGAGTGTAAGAGGCCGCTAACCACGTCATTAGACCCAGATTATCTGTAACGAAACCTATTAGTAGCCATTAGCTGGAGGAAATGACCCTGACCATATCATTGTAGTTTTACTTCTTCTTTACTGGAAGAAGCCACTGAAGAAGAATGGATTAAGATCAGCTTGAATTACACCAAATAGGCCTGGAACACAGGGGGATTTGAGATAAGTATTGACACACACAAACACACACACACACAAACACACACACACATACACAAACGCACACACACACACACACACATATACAGATGCACATGCATGAACAAACACACAGATATACACTGCTCCCGTGAGGATAAGTTAGATGCAATAAATCCAGCCTCTAAATAGATAGCGCTGGAACATGTGTGGCTTTTTAGATCAGGGCTGATATGATTGTGCAGGCTCAGGACCATAGATACATTGTCCTGCTGTAAACACACACACCAGGCTAGTCTGTGTGTGCCGCAGCTCCCTCAGACTATGCTGACATCAGCGCTTTCCTCCACTTCCTGCTTATTCATAAAGAACTGTGTCCTCAGACAACCCGGGTCCTTTGACCAACCCGTTCTCACTCCAAACTCGTAAAATGTGAATGCTTAGCAGTGGCTGTCAGCATGAGATATAACGCAAAAATAGCCCTTCACTGTGGGAGTAGGATGCACCGGGGAGAGCAGTAGCTTAAAGATGATGTCAAATATCACAGGACGTTCACCCCTGTAGCTTTCTTCTTTTCCCAAACCTAACTGTCCCGTTCTTCTATTCCTAAACCTACCTGTAGCTTTCTTCTTTTCCTAAACCTAACTGTCCCGTTCTTCTATTTCTAAACCCACCTGTAGCTTTCTTCTTTTCCCAAACCTAACTGTCCCGTTCTTCTATTCCTAAACCCACCTGTAGCTTTCTTCTTTTCCTAAAACCACCTGTAGTTTTCTTCTTTTCCTTAACCTATAGTTCCCGTTTTTCTTTTCCTAAACCTAACTGTCCCGTTCTTCTTTTTTCTAAAACCACCTGTAGCTTTCTTCTCTTCCTAAACCTAACTGACCCATTCTTCTTTTCCTAACCCGTCTGTTTTATAAGCCCACCCAAGCCCTTTTCCTTAACCTAGCTGCATCAAAGTGACACCAATAGCCCTTACTCAGCCAGAGATACATATGCACACATACATACACCTAGTAGGCAACACTGCATACGTGTCTACATGCATTCATACACAGTTGTGTGCAACCAAATATCTGCCAAAGTACATATTTAAAATAAGTAAATGCTCATTTTAAATGTGGACATGAAAGAAGACACATATGCACAACACTTCAGTGCATGATGTCATGCCTCAGAACTGATCAATAGCTCTACACCATTTTCAGCCCTAATGTCCTCCAAGAATGAGCGCCTGGTTGGCTAGACAAGTAAATCAATACCATTGGAAAGGAAAAAGGAGTGTGTGCGTTTGTGTGTGTGTGTGTGTGAGTGAGAGGGTGTCTAAATATACTTTTCTGTGAATGAGTCAAACCAACGAATCATCTAATCTCCTGCCATCCTGGGGCAATTCCAGGATTTTAGACTAATAAATATAGGAAATATTAGAGAGATAGAACAACATAATTTCATTCTGCTAAACAAAACATCACATTCATTATTAGTTTCACTTGTTTTCATATTAAACAAATTGAATATCTGAAAATAAAACACATTTTCTATAGGCTCAGTCCGACACCTTTTAATAAAAAACTATTCAAGTGCTCTTTCCATGGTATCAGAATTTCGGATAGTCCATATGGAAATATTATTTAGTCACGTCAGGTCTCCTGCACAATGCCTGTGTGGCGTTTTGTCTTGCACACGTGTCTTACGCGGCGTTGCTGCTGCTAGCCTTGTCTGTACTCATGTATGTTTCCCACTCATAAAATGACATATGGGGAGATACTGCACTCAAGCAGTACTTTGTGTTAAAACATAAATATATACTGATGTGATAACAATCCGTTGGCAGTATTGACGGCAAAATAGGCTACACAATAAGTTTTGCTCTTGACAGATGCAATATTTGAAAATCAATAACAATTAATATATTTTTTAAGTTACATTTATATCTGCATTTATATCAAAACCTAGAGACTTTCAAACATCACAGTGTAATTTATAAAATGTATTTGTGTCATATTGACATAACGTCTTTTCATATTCTATAACCCAGGTGTAATGTTTCAATGTTAACAAGTGAGGTGACAAAAAAAAAAAAACACAAAATCTGAATCTCATTCAGATCAGACGGCTCAGTCCCACTTTGGACTGCATACCTGGGGCTTTGCTGAAAGAGCCAATCAGCGTGAATTACACTTGAACAGAGCGGTTCATTGCAGTCACAGCAAGAATTCAAATCATGAATATTGTGTAGTGGGTTTATTCCATAACACTCAATCATTACTACTGCTGAACAATTTCTTTGTATGATATTTTATTTGTAATTTGTTGAATAATTTAAGCTACACACACAGAAATGACAGCAATGAATTGGATTCCTGTTAGAACTTGTACTAACTGCTGCGTTACATGCAGACAGTAATGAAGTGGCACCAGTCCCTCTGATATTGGTTTGTCGTCTCTAAGATTAAAAAGGTAATGAAACGCAGAATTATGCTAATACTGACAATCACACCCCTGATTCTAGGAGAGGCTACACTTCCAGCTCTCCAGCTCTTTTTAGTTTCAAACACAATTATGTATAATGGCATTAATGTATCAATACAGTTTGAAATAGACTGTGAATGAAAGGACTCAAAACACCCCGCAATTTAAAATGAACTCATTTGGCAATTTTCATGCGAAAAATCAAGCAAAAAAAACCCACTTGCAACTTCTTTGGGGGTGGCAGTAGCTCAGTCCATAGGGAGTTGGGTTGGGAACCGGAGGGTCACTGGTTCAATCCCCGTATGGACCCAAAAAGTTGGGAGCGTGGATTGGTGGCTGGAGAGATGCCAGTTCACCTCCTGGGCACTGCCAGGTGCCCTTGAGCAAGGCACCGTACCCCCCCGACCGCTCAGGGCGCTGGTTCAGCTGGCAGCCCGCTCACTCTGACATCTCTCCATGCATAGTGCATGTAAAGGTCCTGAGCATGTGTGTGTATTTCAGGCCTGTGTGTGAGTACTAACAAAAGTGTGTACACAGAGTGTAGTGCAGTAATTTCCCCATTGGGGACTAATAAAAACAAATTATCTTTTTTTTTATCTTTATCTTTCATGTAATCCTATATTATGATTTGAAAGCACACATATCATCCCCTGAGCATTAAACAGAAAAGCCCCACAGTTTGCTTAAACCTGAGCTAATTCATTTTCTTCAGGTCACTTAAGAGCAGCGCAAAAAGCTGTTAACTGACACAGTATTTGCATATTTGCACGTCATCAAGTTGACACAGAGTCACACGAGCATTGCTTTTTGTCATTAACTGACTGTCTATCTAAGTCCATTATTTACCCTCCTCGTTCTTCTGCTGCTAAATGCTCCAGTTTGTTTACAAGCTTCTAGCTAACTTTATTTTTCTGTTTGGGGCTGGGAAGTTAGCATACAGTAGGTAGAGTATTTACCTGGAGGTTGATAAGAGCTATGAGACTGAAACAAAACTCTAAAGTTCGCAAAACAAAAAAACTATGAGCCCAAAGACTAAAAAAAAAAAAACCAGCAGTCCTGCATTGAAAATGTTACTTAAAGTGCCCTTATTCTGCTAATTTTCAGGTTCATAATTGTATTTAGAGGTTGTACCAAAATAGGTTTATGTGATATAATTTTCAACAAACACCATATATTTTGTGTACTTCACATTGCTGTAGCTCCTCTTTTCACCCTGTGCTCTCTGTTTTAGCTACAGAGTGAGACATCTCACTTCCGTTCCATCTTTGTCGAGACTCGCACATGCTCAGTAGCTAGGTAAGGACTACTAGCCAGCCAGAAAAAGAGTATGAGGGCGTGCCCTGACAGTAGCTAGGTAAGGACTACTAGCCAGTCAGAAACAGAGTATGAGGGCGTGCCCTGACAGTAGCTAGGTAAGGACTACTAGCCAGTCAGAAGCAGAGTATGAGGGCGTGCCCTGACAGTAGCTAGGTAAGGACTACTAGCCAGTCAGAAGCAGAGTATGAGGGTGTGTCCTGACAGTACCTAGGTAAGGACTGTTAGGCAGTCAGAAGCAGAGTATGAGGGTCCTGACAGTACCTAGGTAAGGACTACTAGCCAGTCAGAAACAGAGTATGAGGGTGTGCCACTCTAGCAGCCAGGCGAGCATTATAACATGTGTTACCAGGTGAAGCACATGTATCTCTGAAGTAAAGGCTGGACTACAATAGAGCTTTTCAGAGCAGTTTGTGAACAGGGTTTTTTGTTGGAGATGGTAAGTCCTTTTGGGGGGGCGGGGGCTTTGTTTTTTTCACTTTGTAAACCTATAGTGTGCACAATAAAGGAAAAGGGAAAAATACCAAAAGCATAATATGAGCACTTTAAGTAAAAATATGTGTAAAAGTAAGCATCCTCTTTCTGTTCTCTGACACCTTGGCACCTGACAGGAAACTGGATTGGATTGGTTTCCATGGACGATTTAGGGATGGATGACAGATTGGTAACCCTTTCCAAAGGTCGTACAATTAGCTGACTTTTCTACTCTATACAGTCTATCTTGTTCAATCTCAGGGATTGAGGGCTAGGGCCCTATACTGAGGACACATAACTGGTTACTTGGTTGGGGCAAATGTGTATTTTAAGTAGTTATTCCAAAAACAAATCTCAATCAATGTATACCTGTTCTAGTTGGGTGGTTTATTTGACTTCTGTGATTTTGATTTATGTTTTAATATGATCAACAACACTTCAACTACCCAAGCAACAAAACTAAAAAACAGCTCAGTGCACTTGTGTTTGCACTAAGACATGTTTTTATTGGACTGAAGTTGCGACCAAAATTGCAGTACACCACAAAGAATCTGCCGACAACAGATACAGATAGGCTGCACACACACACACACACACACACACACACACACACACACACACACCCACACACAGATATACAAATACTCCAGGGGCAACCCACCTCATTAGATATAGACAAACATTCAATTAGTCTGTGTAATAGGGAACATAAAGCATGTCTGTGGTGGTAATGCTTTCATTCCTCCTTCCTAGTCAGCAGCATTATAACAACTGGCTGAGGATTTATAAGGCAACCGGTGAATGTTAATGCCTCTTTCTCTGTCCCTCCGTGTCACCCAAAGTGTGTTTGTCTTGTCCATGCATTTTAAATTAGTGTTCTTTTTCAGAGCAAATGGCTCTCTGTGGTTACAGCCACATGAGACTTAAGAATTATCTCACTTTTCTTTACAAATGTGTATCTAACTTGTTGACTTTGGTAACAAAGTTGGGGTCAAGTGGCGGGCGCTGGCAGGCAGAGAGAGTCACATCCTGTTGATGTGTGAGTGATGTTAGAGGCAGTTTAGAACTACGGAACCCAAACTCAGTAACTTCCTGTATCTGTGTCACATTGGCTCCATCACGGCCACGCCTCTTTAAGAGACCAGCGGTAGGTCCTGAGTGGACTGATTCCAATGAAAGAAGTGAACGTGAACACAGATTATGAGCGATTCTTTCACCCCGCAGTCACCAAAGTAAATATTGGACTCAGTCGTCACAAGCCACATCTATCCAGAACATTCTTACACTAAAATGGAAATTTTCAGAAAGACAAATCAGGAGAAAATAAACTGTTTGCGATCTCTTGCCAGATCTGGCAACACAGATAAGCTAACGTCAGCTAACGTTCGTTAGCTGCTGGCCGAACAAAACTAATTTCCCTACTGCTAATCATGTCGTTTAGCTGTGTAAATATCACATGTTGGCAAAAGAAAATATGAATAAATGATACAAATGTAACTTTTCAACCATTCACCTAACGATTACCACATTTTTATACAAGGCCAGACCCATTTAGGAGACAATTAATGGAGACCATTCCTTACCATTGGAGTGTAATCTTAAGTAATAGAAAATCATTGGTGATGTGCCACATGTCGACATGTTAACATGCTGATCTGAAGCCAGATTGGTAGGATATAAATTAATTTCACATAGACATATTATTGACATTCATGTAATTTGCATACTAACACGTCTAGCCAACCAGAGGACAAACAGTCCACCGCAACCCTTTAAAGGAAGCAAAAGGATTTACTGTGGACAAAGAGATTATTAGCAAAATTTAGGTTGGATTAAATGAAACATGTGCACTTGGAAGCAGCATTATTATTTCGCAAATGTATGTCAAGTAAATTCAAAAAAATCTAAGAAGACTTGTGGAAGCTGTAGCATTTGATAGGACACAATATCACTCAAATCATCACTCTTCGACAATAAACTGGTAATTATTTACACACCTGCACATTGATTGTTTTAATCTTACATAAATCCAGTATGCTTATAATGAGGTTGAAATGTGGCGCGAGGCATATAGAAATGTATTTATTTGGATTGTATTAGTTTAACAAGAATGAAAATTCAATAGGGTTTTTGGATTATAACGTAATAAAGACACTGATTATGTTTACTATGGAGAACATCTCAAGGTACACATTAATTCACTTCATAGCTGGTGGCACAGGAATTGGTAACCAAGGCATAGAGCATTCAGACCTTGGTATTGGCTGATTATAATTATGTTTGTGTGTGTGAACATTTGAGTGTCTTGAAGCAATCATCTTTTATGCATAGTCTGTTTGAGTAGGACTTATTAATATAGCCTGCATTTCAGGTGTCTTAATCTCCGCTGATTTTCCTTGTTAATAAATTTGACCTCAACATCCAAACTCCACTCCACTCTCCACTGTCTCTCTCTCTGTCATTCGCTGTCTCAAGGATTGTTGACCAGTAATTGTATGAAACTGGATAGCAAATATGCAAATATTTCTCCCTCTAACATTGCATTTCTCTTGACAGAAACAAACATTTTCAATTCATAATCACACCCACGTGCAAACATGCACGTAGCTAAACACACGTAAGACAAGACCCTCTTTACAATGAATTGGCTCTGGTTGTCAGTGATGTCTGTTTGCAAGGCCTCCACACAAGCAGAAGGGGAAAGAAAGGAAATAAGTGTGTCGTATAAAGAAGAAGAGGAGTGGGGAAATGAAGAAGGACCAAAACAAATCAGGTCACGGAAGGGTGAAATGAGAGAGACAGATGTAATGCATGAATGGATCTGATGATAGATAAAACGAGTGAAAGTCAGATTGTTGAACAACAAGGATGTGTTCTTTGTTACAGCATGTTTTCTTCCATCCACACGTTTTTATCCAAATTAAGTGATTTTGAATGAAAAATGGCTTATGGAAACAGTAAAATTCAGTGGGATTTCATAAAAATAGACTCAAAGGAAAAATGTTTGGTCTCACCGGATTTTATCTTGATCAATATACGGAATAACCGAATAAATGATGAATTGTGATTTAGTTTTAGGTCATTTTATGGTTGCAACCCTCCACAAAACAAAGAAGAAGAAGTTTTAGTTTGTTTCCGCCCAGTATTTACGCTCTGTCTGCACACATGGGGGGGCAACAAAGACAGATGGAAGTGGACGGACGAGGAGACGAGAGACTTTCTGAATTAATTCATCAGAGACTCGCAAAGGAAATGGCAGACAAAGACAGAGACATGTCTCAAAAAAGAGTTGTCTCTCAGCGGTGCTGAAGGGACAAGAAAGGACAGGTTACATCTGCATCATTATAGCAATGTGTTGATAGCGTCGCTGTTTTCTTAAAATAGCTTGATATGTTGCTATCAGCTGGCACACAAGCTCTATTGCAACTTGTAATATTGATCATGTGTTGGTAGACGGGATCCGTATTGTCCCGAAAAATGAATAGAAACAACTTAAAATGTCTAAAACCAATTCCATACGATAATTTGATCACAAGACAGCATGTGACGTCATTACCACAGGTTTTTATTGGCTTTAAAGCCGTTGGATTGAAACACACTTTCACCAGTTTTATTAGCATGAGTTTTTTTTACTGAACTTTGGATAATTTGATTGACAAGTGGATGGAAACTTAACTAGTGAATAGATTTTGTTGGAGCGACCGGAAGCATGGTAATCAAACCGTGTTGATAATCAGTGGGCTATTATGACTTAGACTTTGCTGAGATTTGAAAATCAAACAATGACTTTGTTTACACGGACAACATATTCCAGGTGTTGTCTTTATTCCTGTAATGGTTAGCCCCTTGGTGGAAGGAGGAGACATGGACTCAGGAGTTCACCTGGTGCTTCGATTTATTTCTTCATCAATCACATGGAAGTGTAGTATTGCAAGGGTGACTTATTCAAAGTTAATTGGAAATTAATCAAAAAAAATTATGTAAAATCCCCATTCCCAAACATTTCTGGCTACATTACACCATATAATATGGAGCCCCCATTTTTTTTTTCTTCTCCATGTCAAAGTCAAGATCCCACCAAATAATGTCAAGATCTCGCAAAAGTGATTGTTCCAGTACTATCAATTTGTTATTTTTCAATTTTTGTTTTCTCCATGTCAAAGTCATGATCTTGCACAACAAAGTCAAGATCTTGCAAAAGTGATTGTTCAGTAATTTATTTATTTGTCTTGATTTCTTTCCACCCTCCAAGTCACCTCGGGGGCTCCGTAATATAACAACTATGACATCAATAATTAAATTATTTATGCTGAACAAGTTTCTCAAAACAGAGAACTCCATGCACTCTGTACACCCATCTGTATTGGCTGACACTTAGATCATTACAGGTCTTCCACTTCATAAATTACCCTAGACTCTGACACTTCCTGTTTGCCACTCGGACCCAGATCCCTGCTTTAAAATGAGAACAGTTGAACGAAACCTTGGGTAAATCCACTAACCTTAAATAAATGACTTGAAGTTAACTGTGTCTTTGTGGTATTTGTCCAACCCTGATTTCTAGTCTTTTGACTAAAGTCAACAGAAAGAAAATGACAAGCCATTTGTTCATTGATGCAAGCCCACATGCTACTGGTAATGCTCATGCTAACCATCCTATGCTACTTCTCATACTGAGGTTAGCTTAGCATGATAAGACATGCTACCACCGGTGTAAATGAAGGCATGGGGGAACCCCATGACAATTCCAGAAAAAGACAACACTACTAAGCGGTTTACATGGCTAAATGGAAATTTGGTTACACTTTACATGTTCACGTAAGCCCATTGTTGTGCAAATATTAGCTGTCGATGCTGAGGTGGATAGAAGTTCTGATAGTTGTTTTGCTCTTTCTCTTAAAATATGCAGTTTCTATTATCGAGATATGTGATTGTATGTCTTTTCCTATTTTGCCACCATCTTGCACACTCAGGCATTCACTATCTCACACACACTAACTCTCTCTCTCTCACACAGACACACACACACACACTCTCACACACATATGTTACCCCCTTCACTCTCTCTTACACACACAGACACACACACACACACACACACAAAAACAATACAAGAAATACTTGTGTTAAAGGCAGATAGATATTGAGAGTGAATAAGACTAAACAATGTTGATGCTGTGTCTGAACCAATGTTTTGTATTGTGTGAAACATTTGAATATGTGAAATAAATATTTTTGTTCACCCTCTGAACCCTAAGGCCATTTTAACAGTTCATTGTCCGTCTGGATTTATTCTATAATAACTTGTAAAACATCAACCCTGTTGTCTGCAGTCAAGATATGAACATCATTTTTTTCCGGACAAACTGGGTTATTAGAGTATTTGGGTTGCAGTGAGGTCACTTGAATGTTAAAAATGGTTGTAGGACCTTAAAGACAAAAAAATAAATAAAACGGAACATGAATGTTCCAGATATGTATTGATATCACAGACAGAGAAGTAAAACCTCTAAAACCCTTCTTGTATGTCTTGGGAGTCACACTGTGAAGAAACAATCATTTTAACTTATACAGATGAAAAAATACATACATTTTTCCAAAGAAAGTCCAGACGCTTTTGCCCTGATGACATTTACTTATGCCAATAATCCACATAATAATGACATATGTATTGATATTACACCCACAGCAATGCTACACAAGTATTTGTGTGTCTAAAACAGTTCTCCTATATGCATAAAATAAAAATAATAAACACCATAACTCATATGAAGCACATAATATTTACATTTCTTCAAAAAAGGCCCAAATATGTAATATATAAATAAAATTCATGCAAAATCTTAAACCAGTGGAGCCGTTTACTCTATAAAACGGTAGATATATATCTTGTTCCGCTATAGCATCTTTGATTGCATATGAGACTAGTGTGACCATAGTGTGACTGGGAAGTTTAACCTCGTTAGGACTCCATACTCTTGTGTGACGTTGTTTCCCAAATATGGGCATGCTGGTGCCTTGTACACCCGTAAACAGAGAGAGGACAGACGGCGCGGGCAGCTACTGGCAGAAATAAGCGAAAACGTGATGAATTATGGACATAAAGTGGATAAATCTTGGATGTAACAGTTTGAATTTAATGCTCAACAACCCCGAAAAAGGCTGGAAGTTCCAGGGCTGGATAGACAATCTCCTGTAGAGGCTGGAGAGACCCGGAAGCAACCTCCATAGTCGCTAACTTGTTACATTTTAGCTGCAACTTTTGGTGGGTCTCTAACTGTTATGCTTATTAAATGATTAAACTATGAATCAGAGGTGCTGTTAAGGCTCGTGGGCAAGTCTCTCGGTCTCAGAGGGTTAATCTTGTCTCAAAGAAAAAGTTGCAGTTATTCTGCAGCAATCTAAAACGGTGTCGTAAATCTTTCTTCTGGACTTAAGGTAGTGGACTCCGAGCATCATCATCACGTCCCCTGTGTCTTGGCCAAAATATCGCAATTGCGAAGACAACCGTCAACAGCCGACCAGCACATTCATTCTGTGCCTGCACGAGAGGAAATAACAGCCGGCAGTGGTAATCTATTCCTCATCCAAACCATTGCTATGATACATACAACAAAAGAGTGTTTGCTGAGATTAACCAGCGGCCTTTGTTTTCTATTTTTCTGCAGGTGCTAAGAGAAAACAAAGGTTTTTAGTTGAATCTTCCTTGTAATTTTAGTTTGTGTAATTGGGTGTGTATGTGTGGAAGGGAAATATAAAACTTAATAAGTTTAACAAGGTCCACTGTGGTAGTTGTAAAGTTGTGTAAAGAATGTGCAACGTATTACAAACACAAGCACATTCTCTTCATCATTTGATGGTGTCTCAAATGTGTCAACGCAGAAAGACAAAACTATTGTCATATTTTTTCACATCTCCAGGAGAAAAGAAAGGGACATAAACCAGCAGAGAGAGACGAAGACACCCATGGTGAGAAAAGGCCAGACACCATGAGAGATAAAAAGAAACCCCAGGAGAGAAAGACACACACACACACACACACACACACACACACACCAGGGAAGAGCAGGAGGAAAGCGGGGAGAGGCATGGCTTTTGGATGCGCATCTCAGCATGGTCATTACAGAATATGCCCATATTATGAAAAAAATCACTTTTACTGGGATTAGGGGTGTTATTTTGTGTCTCTGGTGCTTCCACCTGCATACAAACTTGGGAAAAAAACATCCATGCTGTTTTGAGTGTGATACAGTTTCTGAATGTCCTCTGCCCTCAGACTCTGGGTGAGCTGTTCAACATCTAGACGCTTTCTACATCACTAGCCGAGGTGGCTAACCATAGCATGCTAGCTCGTTCTCAATGGCAAAACACTGCTCCACCACACACTAGTTCACCATAAACTCCAAAAGAACTGCTTCCTGTCCCTGTTGTGCAGGTATTCCACAAGTTGCCCTCGTCTAGAAGAAGTCTCCCAGCTAATCCTGCCTTGGACTGACCAAAGCTGGAGAACGAGTTATCTAGCAACTGCACATGTGCCCAACAAAGACAGTACAGAAGTGAGATGTCTCACTTGAAGCTGAAACAGGTGAAATGTCCCACTCTGTAGCCAAAACAGAGACCTAAACAAACAGGGTGACAACAACAAAAATA
This sequence comes from Etheostoma cragini, assembly GCF_013103735.1. Lineage (NCBI taxonomy): Eukaryota > Metazoa > Chordata > Actinopteri > Perciformes > Percidae > Etheostoma > Etheostoma cragini. The sequence continues at coordinate 4,694,971 of NC_048408.1, forward strand.
TGGTGTTTTGTGAAAATGAAACCATGTAAACCTATTTTGGTATAACCTCAAAATGCAATTATGAATCTGAAAATGGGCAGAATATGGGCGCTTTAATAATGTCACACGCAATGTCAGTGTCACGCGGATGAATAATGCTACACCTGCAGGGAAGGATTTACTTTCCCACTGAGCAGCTGTAACTTTAACTATTAAATGAGTCGTGTGAATCAGCTTCTCATCCTCATGTAACCCAGCAAGAGTGTGCAGAGTAGAGTAAGGATGAGTGTGTGAGTCTGTCGGAGGGGTTGAAACAGAATGACAGACACAATAAGCAACTGAAGCCCCAGGGTAACTTAGATTATATTAAAAACTTCTGCTGAAAACAACAAGATAAAGTGTCCTATCTAAACTGCTTTTCTAATGGTAAAGGTGCCCTGCCACTTGTATTTCATGACTTTGTGGTAATGTCTGAACTTCTACCATGGAATTTTTGTCGAAAAAAACTTAAATTTAAATTTTTTTCATTCTAGTGTTTTGTAGAAAGCTTGCAAGACGACTCCGCTTGATTTGTGCCAGTTGTCATTAATATTCAACAAGCTAAGCTGCTTGACTCTGAATGGCTAACAGCTAGCCAATGAGAGCCTGGCTATCAGCATCATTTACCCAGCGCAACTGGGCGAGCTCATGAATAGTAATCTAAAGTAAAGCTGTTGGGATTGGCCTGATTTCTCCTCTTATTTCTTTTCAGTGGCTAGAGCTGACAGAGGAGGTAGCAGTTCATTTTCACATTCACCACATAACACAAACACATATGGACCTAACACATTTCAAAAAAATGCAAGGAAAAATGCTTTTGTGTGGCAGGGCACCTTTAATAGAATTTTACTAGAAGAAAATGTCTGTGAAGTCGGATGTCTCTGACATGTACAGTAGACTCCTACCTATATAAAAAGTGGACAAAGAGGATGGATAGATAGATTATGGTATGGAGCTCTGTTCAACAATCATAACATTGACAGTGTGACTTGTAATGTATGTTTGTGTCTAAAAACACAACGTGGGAGCACGTCTCTGTTCCTTCTGCCCTATGTTCCTTCAAACTTTACCCTAAACCAAGATCTTGATCTGGACTTTACCAAGTAGTTTTTGTGCATAGACACAACTAAGTAGTTCTTGTGCCTATACCAAACTGGGACCATTTTACAATGTGTTTCAAGACCGCAACTATCGTTTTCTGGTTAAAGTATGAGGATGGATTTCCGTCACGTTCAGGGGTGCTATTTTATGAGAGGCTCCTGTCAGCCATGTATAGGGTAAGAACAAATGACATATATTGCCGTATGTTACGGAGGGCTTGTTGGACTGCAGGTAAAGTATTTTCTCTTGCTAAGTAAAAAATGTGGCGAACATTTTTGCCTTTCCGTCTAACAGTGCTACTGTTCTTGTGGTACCCTGACCTTAAATACCCTTGGGTATCCTTGATGTGGTAAAGATCTCAGCAGGCATTTCCACCGATAAACCCTATTATCAAATCGCCCATTCAGATAAGATTCAGATCTCTGACAGATGCCGTTGTTAGTAATTACAGCTGAATTGATTGCTAAAGCTCTGGGACGGGTCAAGGCGGGATGGCAGCCCTGGACTTTTTGTCCTTCATCTGTTTCACATCCCCTCTTTAGAGCAGCAAACATCAAAGAGTAGTGTGCGTGTGATTGAAACTGCTCATTAACCTTTTGCATTGTCATCACTATTTGCATTTTATATGCTTAAGTAATGCAGTATGCAATTATCACCGGGGCACTGCTAATACTGAAGTATGCTCCAACAGCGCAGTGCATGCCTAGATATAAACTAGCACATACAAATCGGCATTGCAAACATATAAAAATGACTTCTTTAGTCATATTTTTTACAATGAACACTTGAATTGATAAAGGCACTTGCAGATTACAAGGTATTACAAAATGTCTCTTATTTTTTTTCTTTTAAAAAATGAACCAAAACACTCACAAAGTAGCAGATCTTGGGCAATTAATGTGAATAATAACAATTTAAAGCTATAGTGCATAGTTTCTGTCGCCCCCATGAGGAATTCTAAGTAATGACAACAACAATGTTGCCCCATCCACATGATACAAGTTTTCCGCACACCCCCCCACTCCTCCTCCACACAGATGCTAGTAGGCAAGGAGGACAAAACGGATTAAAAAACATGGACTCTCAAGAAGAGGTCATCATCTTTACTCGAGCTTCTGCTCCCGGAAAGTCGTCGGAAACCACAATCTTCTGAACATAGTCATACTGAGATATGCTGTGGATTTCCTAACCTGTAATTTGAATTTACCATACCATTTGAGTGATGATAACTTTCAAATGCGTGATTTATTATGACCATACGTTGCTTGTCGTCTGTGTGACAACACATCATCTCTCTCATCAGGGCCCGTTCTCTCCTTTACTCGCTGTCTGTCAGCTGCTCATGTTGTTCACTTTCTTCTAAAATATTAGAAAAAGAACATTAGAGACCAGGAAGTGTCTGTGATCTTCACTTGGAAATTCTGTCCAACAAACAAGTGACCATTTCGACCATATGACATTTTTTAAAATATTTGGTACATTTGAGAAAATGCAGTCTGAACCTAAATTGAACCAATTGAACCCCCATTATTAACCCCCCCAAATCTGAGTCTACAAAACAAACATATGTATGTATCTATAAGCCCTTTTTTTGGGCTTCATTTCTTAGTCTGTATTATTATAACGTATTACATTTGGCATATCATTACAATTACTTCCTGATTCAAAATTGTTCTTCTTTTTCCTGCCAGCACACGTTTCCCTACATTTAGGAATATCCCTGTTTTTCCTTTTTATACCTTTCCCCCTTATGAAACTGAGTCCTATTCCACTTTGACCTAGTTACACATTTTCTCTAGTCTTATTCATTTACATTCAAAGGAAAGCATCTGTTTAACCCATTTATCATTGACTTACTCACCACCAGTACAGATAAATCCCCTCTTACTTCTTAAAACTGTGCCACTTATTGCCTTCCCATACTGCAGTCACAGCAGATACATCACAAAGATAAATGCCCGTGTCGGCAGAGGTCACTGCTCCAGATATGCATGAATTTTAAACCTGTCTCATTTTTTTTAATAATTAGTGCATACTGTAGCTTGGTAGCTGCTGTGTCCATTGAAGTGGTTGGTGCAGTGGTAGGTAAGTTAAGAAAGCATGTCTGTGTGTTAACACTGGAACAATATCACATCTAATGGCTGTAATTACATGCCATGTGAGACTGAAGTTTTTGTTAAATGTCTCTAAGAGATGTCAAATAATTTGTAAATGAGTCAAAGAGTTGATAAATTGCACTACATACAGATCGGTACAATGGCTCTGAGAGCTCATACCCCTGCAACTAAAGAAAACACATGCAAATAGAAAAAACACAAAACACAGTAATTAACCATGTCCACCTATGTAGCGGCACATGCACAGCAAATGAGAAAAAATGTGACTGCAGCAACTACAAACAGAAACACACTGCAAATAGAGTTACAGTGTATGTTTTAAATAGTTTAACTATGTTTTTAATCAGCCTTGTTAAAGGATAAATTCTGTTAACGCTTTCGGACAATTTATCCATCCATCCATCCATTCAGCCATCCATCCATCCATTCAGCCATCCATCCATCCATTCAGCCATCCATCAATCCATCCATCCATCCATTTATCCATCCATCCATCCATCAAGCCATCATCCATCCATCCATTAAGCCATCCACCAAGCAATCCATCTATCCATCCATCAATCCATCCATCCATTTATCCATCCATCCAGCCATCATCCATCCACCCATGCCTCCATTTATCCATCCATCCATGCCTCCATTTATCCATCCATCCATCCATCAAGCCATCATCCATCTATCCATTCAGCCATCCATCCATCCATTTATCCATCCATCCATCCATTTATCCATCCATCCAGCCATCATCCATCCCTCCATCCCTCCAATTAACCATCCATCCATCCATCCATCCAATTGTCCATCCATTCATCCATCCATGTATCAATTTTCTCCATCCATCCATCAATAAATTACAAATTACTAGTAGATAAACTTAAGACCATGATTAGTATTGAGTCTCTTTTGGCTGTGTGTTTAAATTTCCCTGTGTTGGTTTACTCTTGCATTCTGAATATGGCACTATCATATTCACATCACCATCTCATTTATGTGTCGAATTCTGCATGTGTAAATTGTAATATGTGCGTGGACATTGTTCTTCAAAGAAACTCCTTTCATCATTTCCATTTCCATGGGAAGACTCCAGGCTGTGCGCCTGTGAGCAGCTGACCCTGTGTTTACAACATTGTTGACGTGGCACAGCAACCCAAACTTGTCAGAAATAACAAAGAACAACATGCCTCAGTGGCAATTACAGTAACATTAGAGTGCCCAGAGACCATACTACCATGGAACAGTCTAGGAGAAATTACATCAGAAACATTCACATTTAATTAAGTGTGCATGTCTACAGTTGTGTCTACATCGGAATAATTCAACTCTGCGTTTTGTGTTCATGCGTGTCAGTATTAGTGTGTGTGTATGTGGGTGTGTGTCTAGAGGCGTGTTTTAACAACCAAAGCACAGAGAACCCTCCCTCCCACTAGCTCCTCTGTATTCCCTGGAGGGGCCTAATCAGACAAACAAGGCTTCTCTCACTCCGGGTCCGTACGCTTTGATTTCTCACTGAGAACCAAAAACATGCATGCACGCATGCGCACACACAAACACACACACACACACACACACACACACACACACACACACACACACACACACACACACACACACAAACACACACACACAGATACTGCGATAGATGTACTACATGCATGCAAACCCAGAGACTTGTCTGCACACACACTGTGAGATCTCAACAACCTATGACATGGAGCTTGCCAGTAAGCAATATTTTCGAGGTTCTAGCTAATGCTTTGTGTTTCTTCTTGCCACTGTGACCAGAACGTTTTGGTTGTACATCAGTGAACAGGTGACACTACTTTCAATGTTTGGCAACGCCAGGGCAAACCTCATTATTGTTGGGGAGTGAAGTTTAAGATTCAGTATCACCTCCTGAGCAGTGAAGAAATGTGTGCCTAAAGCGGATGGAGAACAGTGGAAACAAATTCAAAAAATACTCTAACTCTAACACCCACGCAGTAACAGAATAGGGGATATGATGGAATGCTGGGGCAGGTGTAGATTTACTACAAACAACACTGATCAATAGAGCAAAGGTAGTATTTCTGTTACCACCATTCTCAGTTGAATGCTCTCAGTCTCAGGCAGGGAACTGCTGGTAGCGCTGTCAAAATGAAAGCGATAAAAACAAGTTAACGCATATAAATGCACACACGTCTTGTGATTTGGGCCTCTGGATGCTCCATAGTTTGTGAAATCAGGATCAAAGGAAAAAAAAATATTCTTAACAGTCACACACACAGTACAATGTAGTGAAATGATATTACTGCATTTAACCCTCCTGTTGTCCCTGTGCCAAATTTGACAAATTTTCAACAAATTACTTTGTGCAAAATTTTGGTTTCTTGCAACCAAATTGTCAATAAAGAAAGAATGTGGAAGGTGCATTGCATTGATTTATGACCACTGAAAAAAGAGGGGAGAAAACTTCTCTTTGTTTAATATCATTAACAGTAAAGTTAGGTTTGGCTTTCTGCTTCCAACATGTTAAAAAAAAAGACAGAAGAAGAGCGATCTGAGCGAGTCAGCTGGCGTCTCCCTCAGAGAAAGGGTGAGAAGCTCAGTCATCCAAGAGGAGCTCGGAGTAGAACCGCTGCTCCTTCGCGTCGAAAGGAGCCAGTTGAGGTGGTTTAGGCATCTGGTAAGGATGCCTCCTGGGCTCCTCCCTAGGGAGGTGTTCCACCCAGTCGGAGCTGGTTGATGTGGCTCGGGAAAGGGAAGTTTTAGAACTGATTTGCAATTTTAATGTGCAAAGTGCAATTAATTTGAGATCAATGGACAATTATGCGATAGTAGTATTCATACGTCAGGGGTTGAGGGGGTGAAAGTGACATCGCCTCATCCTTTTAGAGGGTGAAATGTCACTGGTTAAGTCATAGATTTTTACAGAACTTTTAGCGGTCAAGAGGACAGAATTGCTGATTTTCTCTGGAAAGACCAAAACTATTTTGTTCCAATAAAAAACTATAAAATGAAACCAGGATCAGCACATAGTGTCATAGAGTTGCTGTGCAAAAGTGGATTAATTGTTAAGTTACTCCTCGAGTTATGACTTATTAAGTTCCTGTAGTGGAAAAGGATTATACCACTCACCACTAGAGATGAAAATTGAAGTGCTGGAAAGTAACTTTGCTTCAGTGGGAATAAACCAAATGGATCGCTGTGAAAACAGAGGCTGTTATCTCTGTGATCTCACGTGCTGCTTTGCCTCGTCTACTTCCCTTCCCCTCCCCTTTGTCTTCCTAACTCTCCCTCCCAAACTCTTTCTCCTTGCCTCTCCTCGCCCTCCTTTTCTTATCTTGGTTTTGTCTATCTACCCCTCTGCCTCCCCTCTCTCTTCCCTTCAAATTCTTCCCCTTTCATCCATCTCCATTGCCTCCCGCCTCACCCTTTACTGTTCCCAACCATCCCTTACACCCAGCCCTCTTTGGCCTGGCCACCCTCCCCTCTCCTAGCTCCCCCCCCCTCGTCTCACCACGTATCTCCCTCCTGCCTCGCTGCCCCCGAGCCCTCCTCTGCTCCTCTTCCTTCAGACAGAAAGCCAATTGGAGCTGTCCAAACAAATGAGCGGTGTCTGAGATCATTTAAACAGCCATAAATAACATCAAGGGAGGAGGCAGACGATGAGTGGAACCCACCGCAAAATGAACCGATGCACACACACACGCACACACACACGCACGCACACACTCTTAAGTGGAACCTATTGCTAATTTGTCTGATAACGTGTTAGGCAGAGATAAGAGGGGGCAGGCAGGAATCTTACCAGCCTGAGATGCATTAGCTCGCCTTGTACTGTTTTCATCACTCAGGCTATGGGAGCACAGCTTATTGTTTGCTAATTTGCCTTTTGCGGCTATTGTTTGAAATGCTGGGGAAGCTATCACCAGAGGTAATGGGCGTGTGGGTGTGTGTTTGTGTGTGTGTGTGTGCATCTGAAATAGTGAGTTTAGAGTCTTGATAAAGTGATCATTCCATGTAATGAGGCTCTAAAAGAATGAATGGTGCCCTTTGTGTTGATTTAATGGCATGTGCTGGGATCTCACTGCTCACTGGTCTAAATAATAAAAAAAATGAAGCGCGCACATCACATGCTGGAGAAGTGAGAGTTGGATCTTAATTCATTAAGCTTGTCCACGTCTTGAAGAGAATAAGACGAATGGTGATTTTGTTCTGTCTGTTCCTGGCAAGCCCCCACTCTCGTGCTTTCTGACAGCTCTCTGCCAAGTAGGACATTAAATAATAAGCTTCCTCCTTCTTCTCTCTGTCTTTCTGTCTGTCTGTCTCTTTCTTACTTTCACTTTCTCTTCCCATATTTCAGTCTGTCTGTGTTTGTCTTACTGTCTGACTTACTTAGTGTCTTTCTCTGTTATAAATATTACGCCAGGAATGAAACACTGGCAGCTTTGTGTGGAGTTAAACATACGCCTGCACACACACATACACACACACACACACACACATGCAGTGTTTCTCCGCCAGTACCCTCTTAAATACTACAGAGCTGGCACTTGTTATAAGCCTCTGCACATCAGGCCAAATCCATTTTGGGAGTGCCAATTTCATTCTTGGGATGTTAAGCATCTACACCTGAAGGTCAAAACAACCCGCAATGAAAGCCCATCTCGCTCTGTTGCAGAATTGGATGAAAATGAATGTTATTTCTTCTGTTGAAATAGCCATCATGTTTCACTGGCTCCCACACAGTGGGCTGGCATATGCTAATAAACGGGGTAAATATGCATACTGCATGACACCAGTGGTGCAGAAAGCGGGAATTTTCATTTAGTTTGGTGGTTCGGTATCACGTTATCCTAGAAATTATTTTTGTACAGATATGTGTGAGGGTTGTGTTGACATAGTCCCATGTATGTATGCTTATGCTGCTATGTTTGTGTGTGATATTCTAGTTGGCAATGTTTTAGTTTGCACATAGATGTCACACATATACAGTGCCAGAAGGTGCAGTGGGTGTGGGGATGTGGGTGTTTTGTTTCATATATACCGGCTTTGAGCGCTCTGATTATGCTTATGATGTTGTGTGTGACAGGTTGCCTCTGGATGTGCTAGAGAGCGGAGCGGGGCCCTGGACACATGCATAGCATTGTTAGGGGGGGTTTAAGGTGAACAGAATAAAATGTACTGTGGCGATATGCCAGTGGAGTCTGCATGTTCTGTCGTTATCTGTGTGGGTTTTCTCCACAGTTCTCCTTTATAGTCAAAGCTGCTCCCAGAAGACCGCACCAAAACTGACAACTCACTCATTTGCAATATCAATGTTAACTTAATCTCACATTGCCAGATCTAAATTTCCACTGTGGAGTTAAGTCTGGCTTTGCCACACATACAGTACATTCCAAGCTCGGGATGCAGTTTTGGTGGAATGTTTGCACGCCCAAAATAAAACACCACATACAATAATAAATAAAGTTACAGTAACTGTTTACAAAATACAGTAACGTGAGCAATTTCACTTAACCTGATCAATGCTTTAATGTAAGTTGCTTGCAGGGTGTACTTAGCAGTCCACAGCAAATCCCCACCAATCCGTCCCGAAACGTCTCATTTGGACAGCAAATGTCGTAAACACATTCTTTGTAAGTCTTTACAATCATTTCCCCAAAAGAATCAAGCAGGCCTGCCTGGTTGCACAATCCCCATTTTCTTTAAAACATGGCATCTTCAGCGTGTAGCTTGGCAACACACAGAGAGCGGAATGTGAGGGACATCGAGCGTGTGAGCCACACACGAATGTCAGGCAATTATCCTGGAAGTGTTCTCCCGTTGATCCAGACTAATGTAAATAACAATGTGCAATCTAGTGAATTCAACTGTTTAGTCAGTCTGCTTCTTTGCCTTTTGCAGTCTCTTGTTGTTGTTTTTTTAACACTTTAGTTACTTTTTTACTTTTTACATATTTATTATATCTCGAATTTGTCCAGATGTGTCTTGTTGTTGCACTATCCCTTTTGCTCCTGTAACACTGTGAAATTCCCCACAGTATCATCTTGTTTTATTTTAGGTGAACTGACAACTCAAAATTGTTGGTAGTTGGTACTGTGAGTGTGGAGGGTTTTTTCACTCTCACTGTGACAATTGTTCTCAATAGGGGGGTTGAGACCCTCCCAAAAAGATTTGTGAGACAATTAATGGGATTCCAACCTAAGGTCTCTTCTGACATTTCTCAAGGTTTTGCTCTTTTTTTGGGTGGGAAAAGTTGGATAGTGTCATCTCAGGCCTCACTCAACATGTGTTCTAATTGAACAAGTCATCATAACTCTCTGGCTAAACTGCTCACAGCTCATAGACATATCAAACCAGTGACAACGGCTCGGCAAGAAGACACACATTTTGGGAAGTGTAAGAAGATCCCTGCTTCTCACCCAATGAGGTGGGATGGCCTCAAGCTCCTTGCAACCCTGATGGGTATCAATACGGGATGCCAATGCAATGTAAAATGATTCCCTAATGTGTCATATTCCTATGCATGTGGTTGCTTGGGTGGCCCAGGGGCTTAGGCGCCAACCAAGAATTTTATTGCGTGTCTTTTCCCCCATTCTCTGTCATCCTTCTGCTGTCAGCTGTCTGAAGAGGCATAAACACATTTGCTTTCTACAATTATCAAACAATCCTGTTAAAGAAAACATGTGTAACTTACTCTCTCTACCTGTTATTTTCTTAAGAAGCCCCTCAGTGGGTTGCTGGAGCTCACAGGTTAAGAATAAAGGTGAAACGTCTGAGGCTCTGTGCTAAAGTAAGCACTTGCTATGTTATTGTTTACATCCCATGGCTTTATGGAGAGCAGCCAAGATGCAAGAATGCAATGGAGCATGGAAAGACCATTGAATGGCCATAGAAAATAATCAATCCATAGCAAACAAGCTGTCAAATAGAAATGACACAGAGTGGATAGAACCACCTTTGATTTCCAGGTTCTCTGGTGTCATGGTAAATGATTGTTGATTGTGGTCATTTCTCATCGTGTTTAGGTGAAGGTGAAGGTCTATTGGCCCTCACAGGGTTCTTGAGAACTCTGGAGCAAATATGAGTTTTAGGGCATCTGTCTGACATCTGTCAGAGAACACATCCGGAGGACAGTTATAACTCTCTAGAGTCAGACAATTACACCAGGATGGGAGGGGTTGCTACTGTGGCAATTTAGTTGCCCAAACAAAGAAAATACACAAGATTGGTTTGGCAAAGGTTGGAATAAGGATCCTTAAGGACAATGGCAATTGCAATTCGCTATCACACCACTTCCAACTGCCATCTACTGATCTTTTTGTATTCCATGCCATAATCCTACAAGATTTAGAGGCTACCTTTTGAATGTAAATCCATGGATGGTGGAGGGGAGATGTAAACAAGTAGCTGGGTCTTATCTAAAAAAACAGTTGAGGGTTGAGTAAAGTAGCCAAGTCTTACTACAGGACTGGATGACAGAGAAGTACTTAACATTTAGTCCGCGTTAAATTCCTTGTGACTGGAAAGCAGATTTCTACAGCCATGAAGAGAGGCAAATACACCCCCTGAGTTTCAGGGAATCAGTCCCACACTAGTTTCACATTGCCAGACCTTCTTCCACATCGTGGCAGAGGAAGGTCTGGCTAGTTTTTTGGCATTTCTTTAAACCAATCACAATCGTCTTGGGTGCCATTAAGCACGGAACAGAGCCACGGTACCTCTGCAAAATAGCCTCTGGAAGGAACTAGTTTTGGTGGCACATGTCTATGTTGGAAGCTTGTTTTAGTCACAACAGAAAACTCAGATTAGACAGATGGTCTAGCTAGCTGTCTGGATTTACCCTGCAGAGATCTGAGGACCAGGTAACCATAGTCCTCAGAAATCTAATGGAGGTTAGAATTACAACACCAAGAAAGCAGAATGTAGGGGACATTCAGCCTAAAAGAGTGACATACAGTGGAATTCCCGATGGCACCAGAGCAATCCCGGAGGTGGAACTTCGTGAACATAGACTAGTTTCAAACAACTTAAATTTTGTCCTTTGATTCCTCAATAATTACCCAGTTAGATGATTACATAGGTAATACAATTTGGATGGACTAACAGCCTTTTTGGGATTATCTGAGCGCAGTATGAAACCATTGATAATGATTAGGGTTTTGATTCTAAATCATAAATGGCAGGGAACTGGTGAGGAGAAATAATAGATGGATGGGCGAGTAGGGACTAAACTGAAAAAAGCAGGAGTGAGAAAAGAGATGGGTAGGCAAAGTGAAGAGGATAAAAACATCCCTAGACTCTTTGAAGCCTCAGGTCTTCGGCTACCTCTCCTGTTTGGCCCACTTCTCTCCTGTCTCCCCTACGGTCATCCAACTGTGCTCTCTGTGTAATATTGGAACAGGGGAGCAACACGGAGAGAGGGAAGATAGCTGCAATCATCTCCTAGGCTTCTAAGAAGCTTTCGGCCCCGAGGTTCTTAGTTCTCCGTTCATTTTCACTCTAATGGTGTCTTCCTTTTCGTCCTCACTACCCCCTTTTTCTCTTCATCTCTGCCACCCTCAGTCCTATTTTTTCTCCATCTTTCTCATCTCTCATTCTTGCATTCTCACTTCCTTTCAGCCATGCTTAACCATTCTGCTTTCAGTTTCCCCTTCTCCTTCCTTCTCCTCCTCCCTCACTTCTCCTTTCATTTTTGCATAGCCCTTGTCTGTTTCTTCCCTTTTTCTCTTCGATCTCACCGCCTTTCTTCTCTATAGCCCATCCTCTTAATTCTCTCTCCCCGCTCATCACTGGGACAGAAAATCCCCCGGTGGTTGGGGCACAGAGCCGCGGCGCTCTTTGATCGTTTGCGGGGAACCTATACTCTGACTGCCATTCTGGACCAAGCTCTGTCTGGTGTCTGCTCGGTGGATGCTGAGGGAGGAGCACTCAGGTCTCACACACAATCATTGTCCCTCTTGCCAGAACACACACACATACACACACACACATTCAGGCAACTGTCCTGTGTGTAATTAAATTTCCTAAAGACCATAAGTACGAGTTCACAATACAACCAAGCCAAATCTTAAAATGCCCTTCATTAGTTTCTTCCTCTACTCACAATCTCTCCCTCTCTCTTTCTTCCTCTGCCAGTCACTCTTCTTTATGGGGCCCTTTATCCATAATATACTGTTTAATCTGGCGAAATGAGAAATTATCATCAAACAGGAAATATAGACTCATGAATACTGATTTTGCATGGGGCGCTCCCTTGCAATGACTTAAAATGTAATGCAATGATTCGGTCGTTCATAATACATGAATGCAAGGCTTGTAATCAAACAAAATTGTGTTGTTCACTTGCAGGAGCAAATGAAGTAATGACGATGTTCTTCAAAAATACATTTTGATCTTTGCTGGATTTAAATTCAGTAAGAGTGAGTTAGGGGAACTAATCTCGTTAGTCTCGTTAATCTCGAGTTAGTTTCACAACAGTGGGGAAATATATACATTTTGCCTGTGATGTAAGCGATTCAGCAGCATAATGGAGAAGAGAAACATTAAAGGTGAAATGTAACAAACATAACTGCCTATGACGCTTTGGTATTTCGTTCGGGTTGTTTGTTTTTCTTATTTTGCAAAGTCCCCAAAAAGCAGCATTTTTATTATTTGGGAGACATTAAAGAGGCTTTTAGAAAATCTGAAGACAAACAGGCCTCTCAAATGTTTCATTTTTCTCCTTAATGTGAAAAGCAAGTCTTAAATATCAATACTATAGTCCTTGTGTTTGGCTTGCGCTAATGAAATAGAAGTTATGTACAAAGGACAAAACAATCCCTCATCTTTGAGCAGTCTAAACTACCTTTTAATAACTGCTGTCAGAGGACTCGTCTCAAGAGACAAAATACACGCTAAATAAAGCACAATGCATCTGATATCATTATCGCGTTTATTCACAACTCTGTGATATTTATGTGGGGATATGAAAATCCATCTGTATTTGTACTAAGTCTCAGTTGTCAGATGTGGGGAAACAATATGAACGTTTAATAAAGGCTTCAATCCCCTTAAATCCCCCTGCTTTTATTTGACATGCGGTTCAATACATTCATTATGGCAGCATTTAACATGTGACCAAGGGCCCCACGGTGTCTAGAAACAGGAGCACTACAAGAAAACGCCTCGGAGGAGAGAACACAAGTACACACTCACGCACACACCACCCATCGTTGGGTTAAGCCTGTGGAATTGATGTGCCCCTAAGCCTGTTTTTTTCAACGCATTATGCCCCAAGGAGAGAGCTTCTGAATGGTGGTGGCTGCCACTCAGTAGAGAATAAGCTTGGGATCAGACTGCAGAGGTAAACACATACACACACATAAAAGCACATACACACACACACCTACAGGGTGAATGAGAGCAAAATTCGGGGCAAGATTTCAAAGAGGAAACATACATTTTTGAGGGCAACACATTCTGTTTCACAGACGCACATACACAATCCTATTCATCCCCTCTCTCTCTCTTCATCTCTCCCACACACACACACACACACGCACAGAAACACACAGCAACACACACACTCACCTCTAAGCTAAGGGATGAAACCTGCTCAGTGTGTCTCTGCCTCATGCTGGCTTAGCCACAGAGCTGAAGAACAGTGAGGGGATAGAAAGTAGAGATGAAGACATATGACAGAAAAGCTCTGTAAACAAGACACACACAAAGATATACTTACAAGCACACACACACACACACACACACACACACACTCTCACACACACATACACGCAGGGGGCTGCTCCCGCCTCTGTCTACCTTCTGCTCTGCTACAGTTAGGTGTGGTGCTTTGTGTCAGACCGGCTGTCCTAGTGCTATGTTTACGCCTCTCTCCTGTCCCGTGTTCAGCCCTACAGGGGCTACTCGATGTCAGTTTACCGTGAAGCAGCGAAGGCTGGGTGAAGGGCTGACTAGGCCTCTCTGTGGGAGGCTTCAGCTTGCGTCTTAAGATGCTGCTAAACCTTTTCAAACCTACAGTACCTACACAGCACCGCCTGCTGTGCTGGAAGAAGCAGCTAACTGCTGAGTCTCGGGTGATCACCACTGTGTGGTAGGGCGGAGCAGATCTCCTTGTTTGTCGGTGGGTGTTAAGTGCTTGTATCTTAGGCTTATAAAAAATTCTACACAAAAACTATTGCAAAGTTTAACAGACAGGAGAACATGTGCTGTGTGCTGTGCAACACTGCATACCTGCAACACGCTTCAGGTTTGTGCATTTAATAACGAAACAAGTGCTTTTTATGGCTTACAAACGAACCCTTTACAGCTGCAGGAGGCAGCTCATTTCATTAATAAAAGAAAGAAACTCTGATAAACCCATGGTTCAAACTGCCTATAGACAAAGTTAGCGAATAGCAGATGAACATAGTATAGCACATAGAAATCTAAAGAGCCAGATATTTTCCTCAGGGGTTTCTGAAGACCCAAAAAGAGCTGCCAAAAAAGCATGTTGCTGTGGACTGTAAGCATGAATGTATTATAAGAACTAGATACAGCATTCGAGGCTGAGCCCAGTTCATTCCTATGGTTGCTCAGCTACACCTGAAGCCTTCATGGATTATAAACCGTATGTAAAATTACCTGGATGATCACGGTTGCTTCCGCACTTTGCATCCCATGAAGCAGGTGCACTAGAGTTCTCCGCTGGCCATACCTGCTACCTTCAATCAGGCTCTTCCAGACTTTCCACATGTTATTGGACCAAATGGATAAAATCCTGATAGTGAAACCAATCATTTTGGCCACTGATGGTGGGCGAAAAGGCCTGGCTCGCTTGCTCGTAACTTTACAATTTATGGATAGTTGAGGTCTGGGCTATGTGAAGGCCAAGTCCTTTCACACCGAAATCGGAAAACCACTTCCCTAATGTTATTCAGTTGAACAGTTAAAAATATACTTCGTCACCATGAGGACTGTCCGCCAGTCTGCACGAATATTGTCAATAAAAAATTAGTTTGCAGTGCAAAAAAAGTTGGGGATACCCAAGTTTCCTTGACTGGAAGTAACAGGCTGATACACTAGGTACACAAAAGAATGGGGATCCGTTTCAATCTTTACATGATGGCTATGCATGATGACCTTAGTGGTTCCAAACACAGGTGGGTCTAACCAGCTTCTACAGTACCAGTGCCAGCCTATGATTCACTTTTAACGTAGAGGATGAAGTGGGAATGCAGTCTTTACTTTGGGCCATCTGCCACATAGCCGAGTGGGCAAACCCTGTTCAGCTGAGCACATAAATGCATATTTGGAGTGTGTGGGGCCACAGGGATGAGTGGTCAAGCATAACGAATCCAGTTAGAGGGGTGAAGCCTGTGTGAAAATACAACAAAGATTTGGGAATCAAGAAGTCTCCCCCTCTTTATCACACACACACACACACACACACACACATAGAGAGCAGTGGGGCTCTTCACTGACCATTACTCTTGGCAATGAGAGCTGAACAGAAAGTGCTTAGTAGAAAACAACAGGATACTTCCACTTCAACTCAAACAGCATCCATCAGCCATACAGTGTGTGTGTGTTTGTGTCTTTCTGTGTGTGTGTGTGTTTGTGTGTGCGTGTGTGTGTGTGTGTGTGTGTGTGTGTGTGTGTGTGTTTTGGGAGAGAGAAAGAAAGAAAGAAGGAACAGCAGATTTCTCTCCTGTCACTTCAATAATGCTGGCCTAGGTTCTCCTAGCATCCCTCTGACCTTCATGCTCAGTTTAAGCACAGTTACATCACCCAAACCTTCATTACTACTGTGTGTGTGTGTGTGTGTGTGTGTGTGTGTGTGTGTTTGTGTGTGTGTGTGCGTGTGGTTGTGTGTGTGAGTGTATGTGAGGGAGAGAATAAGAAAGACAGATGGTGAGGATTGACTGTGAGAGACACACATGCCTCTTGTACATCCGTCTAGCCTTGGGTTAGGACATCAGCAGTTTTTCATTGATCTCTGAGGCCTTTGGGCTGCAAAGTTGTTTTTTTCACATTTTCACTTGTATTTCTTCCCATTATTTTTTTTCTTGTATGATGTGCAAGTCTGTGAACCGCATTTAGGTGTAGTGTGATCCTGTACTCAGATCTTTGTGTAAATCAAACAGAATTTTAGACCTTTTAAGTAAGGACAATTTTGCAAAGTTATGCCAATATGACCAGTGTTCACTTCTTCCAGGTGTTTAAAAGTTAGGAGTTTGGTGTAAGGTTATGATTTAGACAATTAGGTCTCACTCAACATGATACGGTTAGAAAATCTGAATGAATTGCGGCACTGCACCATGGTGTTTTTGCAATAAGAACAGCCAACGGAGGTGTGGATATGATACAGATGTCTCTTGGTCACTTCCAGTGGAAAGTCTCTGGGCTTGACTGACTGGGAGGAGATGCTTGGTCACAATGGGGGGGATTAGATCTCCCAGTGGGACTCTGTGTACTTGAGGATATTAAAGATAAAAATAAGTTGGAGGAACTTGTAGGGGAAAAGGATAGCTAGGCTTCTCTTCTTGCTCAGTTGACATCGCAACTTAAAGAATGGATTATAATTACCAATGCATTCCTTTACACATCAATTCTATGTTGCAGCTGGAAATGGGATCATTTCAATTGCATTTCATTGTCATGTTATTAACCTGAATCTGAAAAGTAACTAAAGTTATCACATACATGTAGAAAAAGCAGCTAACCTACCTAAATAGCTAACTATCTATTTTTCTTGACAGCTTGCTATTAGTTTGATTTATTTGATTCAATGGTGTTTAAGACTGATGGAAATTATTATACTTTTTTCAGTAAAAAGTAATCTAATTGATTACCTTTCCTATCTTAATAACGCTGTTACTGTTTCTGCCAAAAAATGCAGAGCGTTACTATAATTGAGGACATTTTTTTCATCAGACCGACTAGATCTCTGAACTGAGAGGCAACGACTTTTTTTCTTCCTCGGTTAGTGGCCAGTGCACGAGACAACTGATAAATGCTGACGATTGGCTGAGGTTGAGTAAAATTTCAAGGTAAGCCAATCAGAGGTAGACTCACTTTATCCTACAGCAACATTAACATAGTTTAGATGTTCGGACATTGTTTCTGTTAATGTACTGTATTAAGTGTCCATTTCATTAAAATCTTCACATTCATCATAAATAATTTAACATTCATATGTATTTTAACTTACATTTTTACTAAAGAGCGGTGGAGGTGGTGGGGTCACATTTGAGCATTTAAAAATGTACTTTAAAGTACCACAGTAGTTACTTTCTAAAGTAACTAGTTACTTTTATAATATGTAACTGAGTGTCCAATTTAGTTACTTTTTGGAAGAAGTAACTAGTAACTGTACATAATTACTTTTTAAAAGTAACTTACCCAACTATTGTCTTTAATAAACAATTATACAGTAATATACTGTAAAAACAAATCTGGACGGTACATTTGCTCTATCTGGCCATCTTGGCAGGAGTGACAAAAATGTGACAAAACACTCGACAGGACTCCAAGCCGTCGTAAACTATGATGCTATTAACACTGAAGAGTCTCTGCCTGGTAAATGAACTACCTTTCATATGGATCAGTAACTCAAAAGACTTTTTGCTGAAGTTATTTGAATTCTAAAAAGGAATCCATTAAAATGTACTGTACCTCAAGTTGTATTATCCAGAATAGTTTTCTTTACTGGATGTTGGCAGACTTTGGCCATAAAGTCATATTTTAAGGTTGAGACACTTTTGCGACTAATGGTGGTTCCATAAAGCGGGTGTGGAAGTTTGAATGGAAAGGCTGTAACAATGAACTATTGGAGCACACTTCTGAAATGGTAGCCAAAGTGCAAAACAGGAATTTATGGAGTCTCTGATCAAGAGATTTATCCTTTCGGTGAAGTCACATTAGTTCATACTTAGAGCTCTGTATCTAAAGATGTGAAGGTTGAGATGAAACACACTAGCAAATACTAAAGCTGAGTCATTTTTGCCCAAGGCTTACTCATCTTTTGTCAAAAAAATCCAGAGTTATCATTTCACACTCTTTACAGAATAGAGGCTGACAGTAAGTGTTGCATGAAGTTTAATTGCATGAAGCCTGTTTTGTGTGTTGGTGATTTCACGGATGGCGATGAGGGTCTGCCACTCCAGATTGTTTGTTACACAGAACCATCTGAGAGGCCGTCTTTGGAAACTGTTTGGAGAACAGCAGGCTCTTTCAAAAAATACCTGGCAGGTGATTGGACAAAAACATCTGTACAGAAATATCTATCAGAAGCTTCCTACTAGATGCTGATTGGTTGATCCACAGGTTGTGCGTACACAAACACATTACTTGAAGCCTGACAAAATTGATCTTTCTGTTATATGTGATCCCGTGATTCTAGAGTGATCTTGGGCTATTGTGAGAATCCAGCTGCCATGAAAGGTAAGAAACCTTTAAAAAAAAGGATAAAAGGATTTCAGAAATCAACAGAGCCATACAACTTGGCTCCACAGACCGTGCGTTCATGGGCATAAAAAAAAGAAGTTGTTCCCATTATCACTCACGTCACTTCTTATGGGAATCAGAAGTGGGACACTGGGGCTAGACTTTAACAACAGAGTTTCCCACTTGGTCTCTGACTCGTTGTTGGCAACTGATGTTTGATGTAGGCGACTTTGTTTCACTGAAAATACCTGTGTCCTTTCCCGTTCGTTGTCCTGCAGATAACACAAACAACCACCTGTTGATATGCTGTCCACGTGTTCGCATAAGAAAACAACAGCAAATCTTTGTTATTCTAGCCGCCATGTTTTCACCCAACTGATGCTCCCCCAGTGATGTTGGCAGTCATGCAACAAGTTATCATGCCAAACGCCAATGTAACAGAAGAAGAAGAACATGCATCCCGACAGTAGGAAGTAGGAAAAACAACAAAATCCCGCACCCTGATATTCCCAGGTGGCATCAACGCACCAAGAAAGCCGTAATTCCCATGACTAAATCCCACTGACTAAATCCCAATGATTTTCAGGAACACCTGACCTTTGCCCCAGCACAACCAGGAGGTTCTCCTACATTGTTTTGGGTGAAATGTCTTAGCAACTACTGTTCGGATTGCCACTAAATTTGATACACACATGTATGTACCCCTCAGGATGAATAGTTAAAACTTTGGTTTATCAGTTCAATATTCCCCTTAGTCTCAGCCACACTTCATGTTTTTATTCTGTTAATAAGCAAATCTTTTCACGCTAATACGCTAGTCCAGTGAAAATGATAAATAGTATATGCATTAGCATTTTCTTTGTGAGCATTTATAGCACTTCAACATTAGCTTTTACCTCGTTGAACTGCTAACATGTCTGTAGACAGTCGGCGGTTTTCTGTTCATTAATTAGGATTATTATGACTACTTTTGTGTTTCAGCCGTGAGGAGATCCTTACATACCAAGCCGTCCTGTTTTGCTATATAATTATTTGCACCACGGCACTCTTCACCAAGTTGTCTGCGCAGCAATTAATGTATAACAATTAAATAACTGCTGCCATGTGCATGTGCACATTCATTTACAGTATCTGAGAGAGTATGCTATGTGTAATAGTGGTATAGGTAGAGTGGGTATACTGCTGATTAAGTGGATATGTCTCACCGAGGAGCCAGTGATAATTAAGATGATATATTGGCAATGGGCCTGTTGTTTGGTATGTGTGTTGTGTGTGGCTGCCTCTGACTCCTTCACTAGGCTGTTTATTTGGATCCAGATACATTACAGGTTGTTTCTACCAGATTATTTGAGCTTTTAACAGATATCGTTTAAATGTCCCCTGTGCATCCATTCATTAGATAATACAAGGGACAGCCAGGGTGCTGTGCCTGCTGCGCATTACCTTCCTGAAGCATTGTTGTGAGTTATCGCTAGCACACACCTTGAATAAAGTGAGTCGATAATGAGGAGATTCAGCAAAAACGACAGCACGTGAGGATGCTTTATGAAGGGTGGAGAATAAACAGAAAGTAAGACAGGGAAAGAAAGAGCAAACACTCCTGTCTGTCTCGGTGTCTGTCTGCAGGACCCCCCTTGTTAAGAGATTAAATACCATACTGTTGTTTAATAGGATTGCTTGGCAGGGACCTGTTTGTGTGTGTGTGTCTGTTTGTGTGTGTGTGTCTGTGTGAGTTTGTGTGTGAGTGTGTGTGTGTGTCTGTGTGTGTTTGTGTGTGTTTGTGTGCATTAAGGGTGGGGCTAGGGTCCGAGTTCCAACAACATTGCTGGCACAATATTAATACAATGCAATGTCTACTGGACATTGTGTCTCTCTTTTTGTGTCTCTGTGTCTGCTGCCCATCTGATATCATACATATCACACACAGAAAATCAGGAGATAATTCAAAGCTAATACAAAGTTTGCCCTGTAACAGATGCAGTGCACGTCTGAGATGAGGGAGAGGAGTTGGATGAGGAGGCTGCGCTCCAGCTGTGTGTGTGTGTGTGTGTGTGTGTGTGTGTGTGTGTGTGCGTGTGTGTGTGTGTGTGTGTGTGTGTGTGTGAGTGAGAGAGAGAAAGCTGTTAGTCATCCCACAGTTCCCCATGTTCACGACAAAGACAAATAAAACGTATTAACAATAATACACAATGTGTCCGTGACTCATTAAAAAAATACTGTTATGGACAGTCCTTTTTTCTCAAATGACTGATCAACTCTCACAGCTGGGTGTACATACAGAAGTTTATACTTGTGTTGCTGAGTGATATGAATACAAATTAAGATAAAGATAATACTTTTACTTTGTAAAAGGAAGGATCTAAAATATCAAGTTTTCACACGAGATCATGGTTGTTCTAGCAAGTAAATCTATAAAATACATATTTTTTCGCAATTCCACGTTTTGTATTTAGAAAAGTCCAATGTCATGGCCATTTTGGGGCAAATACTACTAATTTTAATAGCGAATAATTGTCTATTTCAAACAAGCAGCAACCTCCTGGCCCTGAAAAGTAAAGCCAATGCAAAGTGCCGTACACCTGCAATCTTTGTAAGAGCCAACAGGGGGCGACGCCACTGGTTGCAAAGAGAAGTCTGTTTGTATTAAAGTCTTTGACAAAAAAACTCTACTTTTCACTTGATTTACAACCTAAGTAAACCTCATTAGCTCCATTGATATGCACAATACATGTCCGTGTTTTACTAACAGCAATTTAAGTTGTCCACATACATTTGTCCCATTTCTCTGGCTCAGCCCTCCTCTCCTTGTGTCCTTGTGGTCCGGATGTTCAGTTTCTCCACTGCTGTTATCATTGGTTTAGCTCTACTTTCCCCGCACAGCGTGAGCGGCTCCAGTCTAAAAGTTATACTCTCAAAGGTGGAATACTCTGATCTTATCTCCGTCAACAGCTATCATCTTTTGAATGCTCCTGGAGTTTTG
This sequence comes from Etheostoma cragini, assembly GCF_013103735.1. NCBI lineage: Eukaryota > Metazoa > Chordata > Actinopteri > Perciformes > Percidae > Etheostoma > Etheostoma cragini. Next base: position 4,716,598 of record NC_048408.1, read on the forward strand.
GTATGATTACTGGAGGAGCAGTAAGAGAGAGTTGTGAACTTTGAGCCTCTTATGCTGTGGCCGTTATGACCCGCTTCATGCTAGATGTGAAAACACCATCCGTCTGCTATTCTTTGAGTCTGTTTAAAGCATTTGTATCTGTGTGTGTGTTTGTGTGTGTGTGTTAGTGTGTGAGTGGGTGCTCAGTTGACGTGTCGTGAGGTTGACAAAGGAGATGAGTGACTTAGGTGGGCACATTCACTCGGCGCCTGGTAGCCAAAAATCTGTTGAATTAAAATTATTAAACTGCAATTGCATCCTTCCGGCGTTGACAGAATGTAAAAGAAAAAAAAGCTCCACTCTAAAAAGCAGAACAGTGTAGTGTGTATATTGTATCTGCCTTCAACCCTGATGATTTGGGTCAGGGAAGGTGTGTTCAGACTGAATGAAAGTGGATTTTCACTGTGTTTCATTTGTGAAAACTTAACTCCTGGAGCTTTTATTGCAGCATGTCGCCACCTTGGACATATAAGGTTCCATCTGCCTTCTCAGTGGTTTTCAGAAATTGATATTTAACATTTTCACATTACAAATACCATAAATGATACGTGAAAGTGACAGACACAATAAATGTATAATAAGTACAATACATAAAATACTGTCACGTTTATTTGGAAGAGGTCAAATGAAGATAAGACCTTCCAGTCCTCGGGACTCACTTTCAGCTTGGAATTATAAAGCTCTGTTCATTCTGAAGCTAACGTTAGAACAGAAGAGAATATGTGAATGTGAATAACTCAATTTTGATTTAAAAAATTTAAACTTTACAATTCCAAGATGGTGTTTCTTCACTGCAAAAAATCCGATTACATGTTTCCGTTGACTCCATATGCAATCCTAACCCACTAACATTTGCTTTACAATCAATCTGCACATACCTTGAGATTGATATTGTTCTTGCTCCAAAAAGGTCTCTCAATCTAAAATAACAGACCATACCCTACATAGAGGAGTAAGGCACTATAGGGAGTCAGAGATACAGAGTGTGCATCTGGGTATAAGCAAAAGTGCTGCAGTAATATGGTTTAGTTTTGTTCACATGTAAGAGAAAAGGAAACATAACTGAAAACAAATACACCACACCGTAAAGGAGGGTTGTCATTTATGTCGTAGTGAGCCGTAGTTGAAGGAGTTACTGCCGGGCTTCGCAACATTGAGCTTGGGTAGTGTGAAGTTAGCGTATCAAACTGACTCTGGTAACTAAAATTCAAAGCTGAAGAATGTCCGCTGAGGTGTAAACCCGTGGCCTGATGCCAGCCAAGCCAAGTAGCATCTGTAAAAGTTGCAACAGTAGAGTGATCCTCTGCTAAATGAAAACTAGTCAGAGTACCCGCAGAGGTCCGAGGCACAAAAGACACTGAAAGAGATGGTTAGTCGAGAGTATCTGCTAAGAACAGACGAGGTGCACAAGGACACTGTTGAAGGTTTTGGTTTTGAGGATTTTGCACAGCGCAGGTCTTATAGACGCCACTTACCGAAATGGGTTTTTCTCAGGCTGAATCAAGTCTTGTGATTGGCTCTCTGTGCCCCTGTCATAATTGTGGGTACCGTTTGTTGATTTCTTAATATACCAATTACATTGTTTGATAGATGTTCTAATGTGTGTTTTGCATGATCACCATCATATCAGAGTTAAGAGGGGAACCCATAAAAAAAGTCAACTAGGAGCTTCCACTGGATGCCCACCCAAAAGGTAAAAGTAACCAGTACTTTTACCTTTTCTGTGCATTTATGGCATTTGGCACAAGCTCTTATCCAGTCTGAGTTAAAACTCAGCATTTCTGAATACATTTAAGCAAGAGCAGACATTCAAAAGTGAATGATCAGCCCAGTGATTATGTGACTATAAGGTGCTACAGGACCTCATTTAGAAGTCACGCTGTAGAACAGAGTTCCCATTATCCTATTATATATTATTCAACCATAGTTTGTACCGGGAAATGGAAATAGAAATGTGTGGGCCATTCTTTAGATTAATGTTACACCCACCGCTAAATGATATCACTAAATGCAAAGACATACATATGGGGCCTTGGCAAAAAGTCCAGGTGGGCAACAGAACAGTGTAATTATTTACTCAACAAAAGCTATAAGGATAAATGTTCGCTGGCAGATATTTTTTCACAGCAAAAATTTGGCTTCAACATTATTAAAGCTAAACTCCTTTATTCATCACCAAGGAATGAAGGAATAAAAAGCAGCAAATGGACAAATAAACAAATTACTTTTTCTCCTCCAGTAACCTGACTTCATCTGCAGAATTCCAAACTGTGGCTCCACCGCCCAAAACGTCACTTGGTCAGATTTTCATTTAGCCAGTAGACATGTTGCACTATCGTTAAGAAGAGAGCCAAAAAGCCAAAAGATCTGATTGGCCCCCTGTTGGCTGGCTGCAGTGTAGGTCATGAACCCAGCACCTCCATGTAAACAGATAGGACGTGGGGTAACTAAAAAATCACATTTCCAAATATGGTTTCTATCATGCTGATGTTTGTTCAAGTGTTCTTAATCATGATGAGTTCCGATTCAGTTAGTTATTTGATCCTATAAAAACGGAGTGAAATGCCATGACTGACAGCTTATTTGATTGGCCGGGCAGTCTATCAGTGGATTTACTGAGCAGAGTCGGCCTGTTGTGTAACTGCAGAGCAGAGTGACATGGACCCTGTGTGTGAATAAGTAAACAAGACTTTTCACTAATCTTGCAATAGACAACAACGCCTGTAACCATGGTAACTATATAAAGAATTCGTAAAAACAATATGGCTGATAACAAAATAGACTAAATAAGACCATGGATTACAGACCAAAACTCAGTGGGAATGTCTTAAGTTTTTGCATATTTAAATCTAACTAAAATTGAACTAAAACTAATAATACTAAAAAATTTGATTATTTTGTGTATGTGTTGTAATAATCGCTATTAGATTCACATCTTTGTCTGTTCCTTAAATGAATTATGATTTGTATTTTAAAGGGAACGCCACCTATAAGACTGTTTTCACAGTTCATTATTGTTCCCTTGTTTCCAGAATGATGATTTTGTCAATGTTGTAAAGTTACAAATACCCATGTTCATAACGTTATTATTACTATTGGTAACATCATTATTATCATTATCTTTGCTAATTTGCAAATAATTGAATCTGTCCCCATACTTATACCAAACACAGGGTAAGAACACAGACTGACGCCCATTGTCTGTCATGCGCATCCTCTACAATGTGACTGTTGCACCCGGATGATGAAATCACAAATGCTGATTGGAAATAATTCAACCAAAAACCATTAAGGGTCTAGACAACCAGGCAACACAAAGCCCACCAACGAATACCACCTCTGCAGAGTGTGGCCTCCTGGCTGCAGTGTCTGTGCGTGTCTCCAATCCTGTGCAACAAAGTGCATAAGTGGACCCCAGAGGAAAACTGTCACATCACTTTACGGGAGATGACAGCCGTGTGGCTGATCCTGCAGGACTTTGACTTAGTGTGTAACGTGCATGGATGTCCTGCAAGGAAAGGCACACACTCAAATGACATACAGTACATTGACTGGCTAGGCAATATGTCATCCACACCACAGGATAAATCCTGGGAAGAAACAATACTGTAATACTGGGGCCTACAAACATACAAAATGGGGCAGACGTTAGGTCTAGGATTTGGCTGTAGGAAGAATGTAAGATCAATTTTGTTTCCCTTCAAGTCTGCCAATAAAAAAACTATACTGTATTTTTTTTCCTTCCTTCCATGTGTCCTTGTGGATACTTGTTAAGGCCTTGTGAGAGTCAGATATGTGGAAAAAGCCTATTTGTATTCTGATACGATTCAGCTACTGCAGGTGCTACTATACCCAATCCCATCGCTTAAATATGGATTAAGATTGTAAAAATTGATTAAGAGCATGTGTCTGAGCAGTGTGCAGAGTAGAGCCCAGAGCACCTGTTACATTACATGTGTTTCTGACTGAAACGGGTTGTACCTGTGTTCATAGAACTAAGGTGATCATGCATAACCCAAAGATGTGTTTGTATGTGCGCCTGCATTCCCCTGTGTCTATCTTCCTCTCTGTTTTCACTTTTCTTTGTTTGATTGTGAGTAAAAAACAGCTTGCAGCCAATAAAGCATTGCCTGTCCCTCCTGGGCACCTCAGTGGCATTCTCCTATTTCAATGTGAAATGATACATTAATCATTGGCTAGACTAAATTACAGTTTTCCAGAAAAGTCCAACTATAGAACCACATTGAGACATTTTCTCAAAAATACTCCTCAGCCTGACATGTGAGGGGGGAGGAGGCTACGTACATACCTTCAAAGGATGAATTAAAAATAATCCACTCTTCACTCTGTATTGCCTCTCCTCCCTTAGCCTACTGTATTTTTCTGCTCCTCTAGGGATCTCAATGTACTGGTTTAAACCCATATAAATCTTGTAAATCCATTATGAAACATGCCATAGATCTCTAAAAACCGACGCTCATAATCCTAATCCCAGGTTGCGGATTAATTTAATCCAGTGTTTAGATCTAATCCACTAGTCTCCGGTGCAGCAGAAGAGAAGGATCCATGTGTGGTGATTGAAATCTCCCTAATCAAATTTTATTTTAGTTATATTTTCTCATTGCTTAGTAGTTAGTTGAAACACTTCTCTGTCACTCTCTTTATCGGTCTCCACTCCCTTTCTGTTTTTCTACCTCTTTTTACTCCATCCCCACAGGGAGCATCCCATGGAGAAATATTCAGAGATGTAATGCTGTGTGCTTTTCATAATTTGAACATTTACACTCCACGGCATCATCTCTCTTCTCAATCAACAAAAGCAAACAAATCAATTAGACAAGATATCAACCATGTTTACTTTGCCACTTGGCGTCAAACTTTGCTTGGGCGATGAGACTCCCCCCCCCGCCCCGCTCTGTATTTCTCAAACAACCAAAGACAAAGTTGAGCATGCAGAAAACACCCCACTTTGAAAGCATGTGCGAAAAGACAAATGCACACAAAAAACATACAATTCATTACTGCAATGCACACACACACCAACTCACACACACACACACATACACAATTGTGTTACCACTAATTGCATCAGTTCCATCAAGCCATTCTCAGACAGTCACAAACACAAATCAAATTAGCACTTCACATCGCTTTGTCCCTTAGTGCAAATACTCCAATTAGGCCATGGCTGAGGGACTATCTTTATGCACATGCACAAGCTAACTTCTAGCTGGAGTAGTCGGGGTAGTCGGCGTTGGCACGACTTTCAGAAGTTTCGCTTGATTTTTGGTATATTGATTAGATAAACTATGTGTGTATGAGAGCAACAGAAGATAAGGGATAAGGGAACAGAGTCTGAGATAGTCAAAGAGAAGGGAGGAAAGGCTGAGATGGGCCTTGAGAACGCACATTTTGTTGTCAGATTCCCACATTTCAGATTTGGCTTATTATGTGACTCTGTCCCTGCAGGCTCCTGCCCGCCTTTGCCTTGATACATCTTTTGAACTTCCCCAGTGTGTCTATGAAGATTGTATGTGCTTACTCTTGCCTGCTATGTGTGTTTTCATTTGTGCAACCAAAGTTATGTTAATGTTCATGAATTCTGGTTATGATTTACCAAACCCTCCTCCAAAACGCACTAAAGGAGGGTCTGGCTACTCCACAAAGCATTTGGGGATGGTAGGAAAACCAGCTCTGGTTTAATGGCATTTCTTTGAACACACACAACCTGCATCTATAGCTGGTGGTCTCCAATGGCAATGTTGACAGTACATGCAAATAGGTTTAGTCTTGTTGAGAGAACCATGTGGAATAACTTTGAAACTGAACTTGCCATTTACAAAAAGACCATTTTCTTTATTGATTTATTCTTACGATTTGGCGGTGCACAGAATTACAATAAGGTTGAATAATGTGTCGTATGTGTATTAATTTACACATTCTCTACATCAAAAATACATTTTTACTTTATAAATTGAGGAGCACAATGTTTTTTGTGTAATTCTATGGTTGTATATATAAGCAAAGGACCATAAAAACTGAAACCTTTAGTGCAGTGAAGGTCTTACTGTATCTTCATGCTCTCGGATGTATAAATGTGAACATTACATATTACAAATTGTGTTTTTTTATAATCTGAGAGCCTGTATTTCAACTAAATGTCTTCCCTGAGTATAATACTTGAGATCACTCTAAGATCTGAGATGAAAGGCCTGCTGTAAAAGCATGATATTTTTCCGAGCAACTGACCTTATTTGTTCTGCCTGGTATAACCTTTTTTAAAAGCAAAATCATTCAAACAGCACATCTGTTGTTGAAATCAAGCCTGCTAAAAGAAAGCCGTTTACTCACCAAACTCTTGTATGACCATTAGAAATGCCCTCTGTATAATAATCTGAAGTCTTATAGACCTTAGTGGTCCCCAAATACTGTATCTGAAGTTTCTTTTATATAGACCTTAGTGGTCCCCTAATACTGTATCTGAAGTCTCTTTAATATAGACATTAGTGTTGCCCTAATACTGTATCTGAAGTTTCTTTTATATAGACCTAAGTGGTCCCTAATACTGTATCTGAAGTCTCTTTAATATAGACATTAGTGTTGCCCTAATACTGTATCTGAAGTCTCTTTTATATAGACCTTAGTGGTCCCTAATACTGTATCTGAAGTCTCTTTTATATAGACCTTAGTGGTCCCCTAATACTGTATCTGAAGTCTCTTTTATATAGACCTTAGTGGTCCCTAATACTGTATCTGAAGTCTCTTTTATATAGACCTTAGTGGTCCCCAAATACTGTATCTGAAGTTTCTTTTATATAGACCTTAGTGTTGCCCTAATACTGTATCTGAAGTCTCTTTTATATAGACCTTAGTGGTCCCCTAATACTGTATCTGAAGTCTCTTTTGTGTAGACCTTAGTGGCCCTCTAATATCATATCTGAAGTCTCTTTCCCAAGAGCCTTGGTGCAGAACTACAGCCACTAGAGCCAGTCCCACAATGAGCTTTCCTTAGGACGTGCCATTTCTGTGTCTGTAGCTTCAATTGCATTTGAGGAGTAGAGAAGGGGGGCAAGGTGGAGGGTGGGGGTGTTGCCTTGACCAACTGCCGTGCTTTGCTTGTTTGCAAGCCATGATGTCTCTCTCTTTCTCATGGGCGGGCCGCCTTCTCCGGCAGAGAAAACAGAAGGTAACCTTTCACCTTATGACATGATTAGGGGCAAGAGTCCAGATTGGCCCATCTGAGCTTTCATTTTCTCAAAGACAGAGCAGGATACCCCAGGCTTGATTTACACCTATCAACAACTAGCCACTGGGGGACCATAGGCAGGCTGGGGGGAAATCATATTAACATAACAGGTGAAATTATTCAGTCTGTTATTCACTTATTGGTAGATTGAATAGCCTCTGCATGAATCCAAATGTATTTTCATATCTTCTCTGAAGTATCTCATGAGAGAGACCTGTTTTCTGGAATCTGAAGGTTCCAAGTCACTCACTCTGTTAACTATTCCATTCTATTCTATCGGTCATGGTGATTGGAGGAGGACTGTCCTGGTTGACTGTACAGACTCAGGAATGTCAGTCAGGGGCAGAGACTTGGGACACTGGAGATGGCATCACCTGCACCTTCACCCACAGAGAAGGGGTGTAAAGAGAAACAACAAGAGACACAGTTTTTTGTGTCATTTACATTAAAGAATCTTGACGAGATTACAGGACTAACAGGGAAGCACACCTTACAGGAGGATAATTATGCAAAGACAGGGAAAGGATTTTCACTAGATCACACCAATGTTCACTAGTAACTCTACTGTAGCATGGCTAATAGGATCTATTGCTAGACTTTGAAATGAACCCTTGTTTGGTATTCCTGTCAAAATTGAAAACCAACACTTTTGTTGATGATTTTTATCAACGTTTTCAACTTCTGTATGTGTTTTTCTTTTTTTTAACACTTTGACGCTTTTTTCAATGTTTGAAACGTAACACTAACTTATTAACTTCAGTTTTACAGTCATTTTTGGAATCTATTGCCAAATGTTTGAGTAAGAAAAGCAGAAATTAGGAATTATTCAGACTTAAATTAAAGGAAAGTAGGTTGATGGATAATGACAAACTGGAATATGTCAATACTATTTCAAAACCACTTTAATTGTTTGTTTTTTCCAAATGCTATAAAATTGAATAGGACACCCCAAAATTAATGAAAGTAGAGATTTGTACTTGGCAAAGAGCGTTGTGTGGAATCAGTCATGGTTTTTGGGGTAATTAAAAAGAACATTGATCAACATGAGGGTTATGATCTGTTTACTAACATTTCTTTGGTACATATTACAGTTAATCATGTACTGTACATGTGCGTGTGATTTATCGAAGGTTGATTGAATAACGTGCAGGAGAAAGTGGATGTAAAAGCGGTACGATCAAGAACATGTAAGCTTGATGAAGGACAAGTTTCGAACCATGCTATCATGACAATGAATAATGTGGTCGCCCCAAAGAATCGTCTGGCAGCAGTTTAATGAGGGGGATCGTAGGGCAATTTTCCCCTAAAGAAACAGCAAATCAGGTTTTTCGCCCTCTACCAGGATTAGCATTCCTTGTATTTCATGTAATCTGGTATCATGTATTGTGTGGTATTCAAATGTACTCCATGTATAGTAATGTATTTTATCTGAATGTATATCAGATAAATTAGATTTCAACTTGAATACAAAGGGAGGATTGATAGATTGAATATTCCTTCTACATGTATCCAAATGTATTTTCATATTTTTATATCTTCTATAAAGTATGTCATGAGAGGGACCTGTCTTCTGGAAACTGAAGGTTACGAGTCAGGGGCCCTGTGTGTGAGAAATGGTCAAGATTCAGATGTGACGTGGGTAAAATCTAACAGCATGGGGCCCTGAAAGAGTCACTGTCACAGTGATGATAACACACTTAGGATTTTTCTTGGTGACCGGATTGCAAAGGCCCCCAAGAGTAATGGTCTGTCTGGTGAGGACCTCCTGAGTGTAGGATGATGTTAGAAATGAGTGGTTCCAGAAGAGAGATCCCAAAGACCATAAAGGATGTGTAGATTTTTCATTTGTTGAGAATCTTTGAGCAGTGCATCTGATTGCATGTCAACCACTCTGTTCACTGTGTCTATAAAACTGCATTTAATCCAAACTCACGGGCTTCATCATGTATGAAGTCTTCTCCATCATTTCCGAGTCTCACCCTACATCACTTTTGACAAAAATAAACAAGTGTAGGGACAGATAGATAGATTCTTCTCTTGTGCCATCAAGCCATTTGTCACAGCTCTTGTCCTCTTTTCTTACTGCACCAGGAGGTTGCTCTGAATGTATTACACATAAATAAATCACTCTGTGTGTCTTTGTGTGTCATGTTGACGTCTGAATTTCAATCAGTAGCCGGTATGATTTTATGCTCAGGTGTAGACTAATATGAACGGAGAAATAAAAAGGAGACGGACAAAGAGAAACAAACTTTTCTATTTGAAGTCAAAGTACCTCTAAAGTCCACAGTCCACTACATTTTGAGGAAGCTAGATGGCACACAGAGATAAAAACAATGCCAGGCAGCGAGAAACAGAGCAAAACACATGCGGAAGCCAGGATAAGTTAAAAGACAGATGGACAGTTGGACACAGAGAAATCTTCAACCCGTCAAGAGACACAAAAATTGAATCCCCCTGACGACAGGTGAGAGACAAGCAAAAGGAGTAAGGTTGTCAATGCTCAGAATACAGAAAAGTCCAGTGTGTGAATGAACAAGTTGCTTGTATGCATAACCATGAGTTTGTGAGTGTACTGTATATATGAGAGGACAAGACCCTAAAGCTCAAGGTTTCCCTTTCGAGCAAAATCCAAACAGTCCATAAAGAGCGCCAAGCGGATTCAATGCGAGGATCCTTCAACTTTTGCACAACTGCTGGACACCTGATGTCCTTTATCACGGCCAACACACTCCTACTCCTACCAATGGCAATAACTAAATGTGTGTATGCGTGTTCATGTGCACATGCACAAGGGATTCAATGCATAGATGTGACCTGAGAAGAATTTTTCACCCATTCTTACCCATAACTTTCTTCACATTTCTTGACTTTGATGCAGGGCCATTTTAATGCAAAGGCAAACTCAGAAGGAGAACCGCTTGAGCAGCACCAATAGTCCACATTAATGTGCAATGGAAACATTTTATTGTTTATTGCGTCTAAAGGTGCTTAGTCGAGACTATTGTCGTCCGTTTTGATGCTGTTATGTTAAGGAACAGGTTGTGGGTGGGCTTACGCTTCCATGACACACAGGAATAACAGGCCAGTTAAAGGAGAAAGCAACTGTAGGAAAGATGGCACACAGAAGACGGACCCCTGTCTCCACCGTGAAAGTCCTGCGTTTGACCCATCCACCATTTTAGCCAACCTCCATGCACGGAATTTCTGCCTTACATACTACTCGCTAAACCCCGTGGAGCTGCTGCTCTTCCCAGTACGTTATTCAGACACACTGAAGGACGCCTTTTTTGTCACTTTAGATGCTGAAAGCCACAGTCCAAATGTCCGTATTTTACAAGTTTGGAGTGAGAACGGGTTGGAGCTAGGGCTGGGCCATGTGGCCAACATCTCAATATAGGTCACTTTAAACGTCGATAACCACATAGGTCACACCACACAGTGATTAGGGATTAATAGCGGGGGTGTCAATTGGTCAAATCATTAGTCATAATTATTGTAATGATTGATTAACTTGCCATTAATCACACATTTTTTATCTGCTCTAAATATTCTTTAAAAAGGATATTTCTCAAGTTTTTCAGTTGTTCACATGCAAGGATGAGGATGTAAAGCATCTTCCTAATGACGCAAAAGCAGTAACGCCATTGCGATTGATACTGAATACAAAAATATATAAAATTGATTTTTGTTTTCATTTTCATTTGATCTTTTTCTAATATGATAACTTTATATCCTATAAGAGGCAACTGTGGCTCCGGAGGTAAAACTTATTATACTTGACTTGATACAAAGAAATGTGTGTGTGTATGTGTGTGTGTGTGTATGTGTGTGTGTGTGTGTGTGTGTGTGTGTGTGTGTGCTCTGAACGCGCCCCCTGTCATTTCACTCTGTGCCTTCTTATCACCTTTACTCCCCCCTTCCTTCACCACCTAAGCACTGATCTTACATGGTCTGTGAACATTAACTACGTTTACATGCACATAATATTCCGTTTTTTGACCTAATTCCCCAAAAGACGATATTCACACTAAGCTGTTTACATGGCTAATGACAGAGAGTATTCCAAGTTTTCCAGAGCTGGCGGACTTGTTGGACCGTGGGAACACAGCGTCCCTCTTCCATTCCTTCAATCAGCTTCTTGAAAAGGTCGGCATAGCAATGTGTGCTCACATCCAAAAACCTGTTGATGTCCAAGTCTTTGATATTGTGTAAAAGTAGATGTGTTTCTCTTTCTAATCAGATCTGCAGACTGGCAAACTGTTGGCTGGTTGGTTTGTGTACAGAAACCATAGCAACGCACAGAGCTGACCATGAGCCGTAAACTGCATGGTAAAAACCCTGATTGAGACCCATATTCTGAATGTGCTGTGCATATTTCCAAAGAAAACCTGAATAATACTGGAATATCCCAGGTATTAATCTAAAATGCTATATTCAGAAAAAAAAACTAATTTGGAATATCCAACCAGAAAATGCTGTTTACATGAACTACATCAATTTTGAAATATTTTCATCTTTGGAATAATAGTGAAATCATGGTGTGCATGTAACCATACTCACTGTTCCATTCATAATTCCAATAAATCAATGCTTTCCATTAATTTCTATTGGCGCAGCCGTGCAATGCACTCTTGTAGCGTTGGGGTAGACTTTGAAGAAGCATCGGGTTGCCTGCTCTTCATTTGCATAAAGATGAATCCAGAAAACTTTATGCAAATGAGGAGCGTGCAGCTCGGCTCAACGCCATTTAAACACCTTTAAACTGACCTTTTGTTGATCTGAAATGAAGACAGATTGAGTAACTCCATGGCCTACTTATCGCTTAAAATGTTTTCAGAAACACGTTTCGGTGAACTGTTTTTGCTGTATTCTGAATGACCACTATAGTCTGTTTTAAAATCCGGGAGCAGCCAGACCAATCAGCTGTAGCCATCGTGGTTGTAGGAGGGTGTAGTCTGTATTCTTTGTGTGTCAGTGGTGATTGAAGAGAAACCTGTGCAAAGCCCACTATCGTGCAATGCTGGGAAGATGGGTAAAATGCCTAAAGACCATCTCTAAAAAAAGAAAAATTAGAGAGTGAGAGATATCAACATTGGCACATGTTAAATGAACTGCAGGTGAATTTAGATAGCATTGCACTTGAGATTTTTCATGTTGCCGTTGCACACATAAAACAAGCTTTGCACACAGAAACCCAGCTGTGGTGCAGAGTTGTATCTAACTAACTAGAACATTTAATGTCCTGGCCTTTCTGAACACGTTGACACCAATAAGTGAATGTCCAATACTGATAATACCCTCAGGTAGCAGGCTGCCCAAAGTCAGGATGAAAATGAAATGGGCCTGTCCGAGATGTTGAGGAGTCAAAGACACTCTATAAGGGAATTGCAAAATCCCAAGTACGTTATGTTCTGTAGCATACCCGAACTTAATACTAGAACTAAACAGGGACAATGTACTGACAGATTGTGTTGTTGATGATGAAAGAGAGACACTCACACAGAGACCATCTTTCCCCCAGTTTTCCTCATTTGTCTCCGTTGTATTTTTTTTTTTTAAATGTGGAAAACAAAAGCGCTTTGCCGTTAATAATTCATGAAACAGACGTGAAATAGCCTGTACATCAACGGTGGGAATGCTTCTCTTTGAACTCATTCAGTCCAGGCATTGTTTTTTTGTTTTTGTTTTCTTCTTCTTCTTCTGCTCCCACTGCACCTGTTTGTACGGTAACACATGCAGACACAGAGATCCAGAGCCTAGAGGCACTCCATCTACACACAGGGGACCAATTACAACAACATCAGGATGCGTGACCCTTAAAGAATTACTGTAACCCAGCAGGAGGAGGCTGGGAATTTCAGACAAGGACATTGCAAACATGTTATTTGTCTCTTGCAATGGGTAAGCAAAGTTTCACTATACAGCGGCAAAATGTCGGGATAAGATGCATGTCATGCATGCACTCTTTTGTCTTCGTTCCTCTGTTTAGTTGTCACTACCTCTCTTATTGTATCTCCCCCTCCTTCCTGCTCTCCCTGGAGGCCATGGTAGGAGTAGTTCAATAATGCACCCTACCATCCACAGTTTCAGGGTCAGTTATTTTTACATTCCATTAACAATCCCTCAACTAGGTGAAGTGTAATTAGAGGGCAGAATCTTACTTAAGAACCGAGAGGCACCAATCATTCACTGATGGAATTGGAAGCAGGCCTTAGCGGCAGCAGTGGGGTAGACAGCACTTTGAAGTGAGGCATTTGAAAAAAGGTGCCTGCGATTGATTTCACGCAAACAGGTCTGGGAACTTCAAAAGGCTAAAGAAGGTTTTCCTGGGTTTAGAATTTACCACTCAAAAAAAAAAAAAAACCCCAGAGAGATAAGACAAGGTTCAAGGTAGGACATTATGTTGCAGAGGAGAAAATGTGAGTCTTCAGATGGGCAAGGAGCGTTTCACTAGGACAGGCAACTGGACAGAACAATGATTGACAGTTGAAGTTTGGAAAAATGCAGGGAACTAAAATCGGGACACTATTAGTAGAATAAATCTTCAAATCCAACACAACGTTCCCAGACCTGCTACACTCAACACATTCTCACTGTTACTGATGTAAAAGTCTCTGTTAGCGTCGGGGTTCTTGGCCTCACTTTCTGACGCTCTGGGTCCGTCCGATTTTGCGTCATATAAAATTGTTTGTTTTAAGAACATGCGGCACAAGAACGGAACAGATAGGTCAGGGGAAAGACCATGGGTGGGGTTACAATGTATGATTGAGTGACGTGCTAGACAGGAACAGGACACAAACCCTGGTCTCCAGGCTGAAAGTCCTATGTTGTTTGACCCCTCCACCACCACAACCAACCTCCTTGCATGGATTTTCGGTTTTTCATACTACTCGCTACCGCTGTCTTCTCAACACTACGCCATCTTACTGCGCCGCAGTTGAGACGCTAAATGGTGATTTTTGTCGTTACTTTCTGACGCTAAGAGCCACACTTTCCTATTTGATGACTTGGGAATTAGAATGGGTTTGCTTTACATAAAAACTAACCAACATGTCACGTGGACAGAGTCTGGTCTAATATACGCATGCAAGATTTGGGTTTTGCCACCAATTGTGGCTGTGTTGCAGCCCATTTTTTAAGCCAAAGCTTTTTCCTGTTAGGTCCTTTCCAGCTGCACCAAACTGCTGTCACTCCTGTGACAAGCCTGTCAATTCATCCAGCCAAAATGCAGTCAAAGAAAAAAAGTGGCCCATATCAACCAGGCCCCTGAAAGCTTGGATTATAACATCAACCGGGGGATTTTACCCTTTCTTGTGATGGATTTCTTGCCTGCTCCACAGCCTGCCTTTTGACAGCTAATTATTTCATTAAACATCTTTCGATGGCTCTTTTCGTTTATCTTTCAATGACTTTAGCTGGTTTAAATCCCACTGATGCACAGACTCCTCTGTTTTCAGGCAGTTTGAGTGTGGAGCGTTGTCAGAATATATTGGTCTTGTTTGATAGGACTTTAGTTAAGGTTTAATCAGTCATCTAGCATTGATTTAGCGTTCTTGCTTTGGGGAGTTGGGGGGTACTGTTTATGTTTGCATTTGCAGGAGGTGATGTGTTTTGGAGTCTTATGAAAGCAAAGGAACCTCTCTCAAATCTCTCTGTGACACCATCTTTGATGGTATTAAGACAGCTAAGGCCTGAGGTGCTCCCTTAAAGGTCCCATGACATGGTGCTCTTTGGATGCTTTCACATAGACCTTAGTGGTCCCCTAAATATGTATCTGAAGTCTCTTTTGTAGAGGCCTTAGTGGTCCCCTAATACTGTATCTGAAGTCTCTGTTATATGGGCCTTAGTTGTCCCCTAATACTGTATCTGAAGTATCTTTTATATAGACCTTAGTGGTCCCCTAATACTGTATCTTTAGTCTCTTTCATATAGGCCTTAGTGGTCCCCTAATACTGTATCCAAAGTCTGTTTCCCAAAATGCAGCCTTAGTGCTGAATTAGAGCCACTAGAGCCGGTCCCACAATGAGCTTTCCTTAGTATGTGCCATTTCTGAGCTGAGGGGCATGGAGGCCGGGGGTTGTTGACCAACTGCAACTTTGCTTATCTGAAAGCTATGATGTCTCTCTCTCATGGGTGGGCCAAATTCTCTGGACAAGCAAATCAGAGAAAAGGGAGGTAACCTTGCCCCTAATGACCTCATAAAGGGCAAGATAAGATTCCAGATCGGCCAATCTGAGCTTTTATTTTTTTCAAAGGCAGAGCAGGATACCCAGGGCTTGGTTTACACATATTGCCATTTCTAGCCACTGGGGGACCATAGGTAGACTGGGGTAACTTTAAATGTTTGCCCTGACAAGTCCACTTTTTACGTACTGTCCGGGGCGTCCGGAAAGGTTGAACACCACACATGGACACCGAAAAATCGAATCTTATTACAATGAAAAGGGTTTAAGATATATTTAGTTGAGGCTGGATTTGTAAGCTGACACAGAATAGGTCATATTTAGGACAATATTTCACATATTTTCATTTGAAAAGAGCTATTATTTTGTCACAGGTTTTACATATTTTATTTTATTACACAAGTTATTTTGACACCATTGTGGTACGGTGGCCGACAGGGGCAAACGCACTGCAATTTAAGAAAGCAAACGGAAATCGCCAAAACACAAGCAAATTAAGAAAACAACTTCCTTAATTTGACAAAACGTATGCGCAGCATTTAGGAAACACACTGCAAATACACACAACACATCCAAATACACAAATCTACTGTAAATACACACAACACAACCAAATACACAAACCCATTGCAAATACACACAACACAATCAAATACACATACCCATTGCAAATACACACAACACAACACAATACACAAACCCACTGTAAATACACACAACCAAATACACAAACCCACTGCAAATACACACAACACAACAAAATACACAAACCCACTGCAAATACACACAACACAAAAAAATACACAAACCCACTGTAAATACACACAACACAACCAAATACACAAACCCACTGCAAATACACACAACACAACAAAATACACAAATGCGATCCAATTACCGAAACAATGCTAAAAGAAAAGCAGATTCAAAAAAAAAAAGCTGCATTCAGATTAAACAACGGAAGTTTTCCAGGCCTCTAGAGGGAGCGCTACGTGGAACAGCTGATCTTTGACCCCAAGAGAGAGAGCGAGTCGGGACACGTTCAATCTCAGAACGGTGTGAAACCGTTCTTTAACTGTCTATGTGCGAAACGGTGTGCTACTGCAAACATTAAGTCTATATTTGAGATATGTTTTCTCTGGTTTGGTGGGTGTGTCTCGGCTCAGGCACATTTAAAACTGCATCAGCGTTTAACCTTGACGTTTGTTTAAGTCATGTTACATGAGAGGGAAACATTTTGGCTCAAAAGCGCATGACTGAAGTGTAGGCCTCCTAAGGTGTAATATTGTGACTATACAACAATGGTTAACAACAAAATAAGTAATTAAATAGGTAGTATGTCTCTATTCTAATCTGGCTCATTGGTAGAAGGGTTGCCTGCCAATTGGCAGGTTGGGGGTTCAAACCCTGGACTTGCATTCAAATTTTGAAGTGTCCTTGGGCAAGACACTGAACCCTGAGTTGCCCCCGATGCTGTGCTTCGGAGTGTAAATGTGTGTGAGTGTTTTTCATTTTTCATTTCAAATATTTATTATACAGGAAAGTTAGAAAAAAGTAACATTACATTACAATATAAAAAACGGGCCTGACTCAGTTTAAAAACTGGTTTTCAGCAGGTTCCTGTTCTGCAGAAACATAAAACATGGTTACAGCACGTCGGGACAAACATTAATACAAGACATCGATGTTGTGATCAGGTGGCACCTTGAACGGCAGCCTCGGCCACAGTGTATGAATGCGTGTGAATGGTTCCTTTGTGATGTAAAAGCGCTTTGAGTTGACGTTAAGACTAGAAAAGCGCTATATAAATACAGCACATTTACATGTATTCATATTCTGGAGCAATTCACCCTTGAAATCATAAAAAAACAATGGACAGGATTTCTAGTCCATCCCTGTCAACCAGTCATTGAGATAGCTTAAATGAGACCGTGGGATTTATCAAACTGTATAAATCCCGCATGAACATATAAACACAAAACTCCATGGTGTTGTAAGTAACCATATTTTTGCTGAAAAAGTTGCAATCGTTAGCTGTACTCTTTAGTTCAAAAACATCCAAAACACTAAAGTACAAAGACATAGCAAATCAGTTGCAAGCTTTTCATTTGGAAAAAAAGCTCAGTGACAGCAACAGTGCATGAGAGGGCATGAGACAGGAGCATAGACTGTATGTTATTATTGTATTATATTATTATTATCATAATATTAATTTAATGCACAGTCTATGGACGGGAGGCATGAGACTGGAGGTCTCCAGTTTGTAGCCATACCAGACTCTGACAAAAAAGCAGAGCGCTCTCTCTCTCTCTCCCTTGGGGTCAAAGATCAGCTGTTCCACTTAGCACTCCCTCTAGAGGCCTGGAGAACTTCTGTTGTGGAATCTGTATGCAGCGTTTTTTTTGTTGCATCTGCTTTTCTTTTTGCATTGTTTCTGTTATTGGATCACATTTGTGTATTTTGTTGTGTTGTTTGTATTTGCAGTGCATTTGCTAAATGCTGTGTATACATTTTTTTTTTTTTGCTTGTGTGTTGTCCATTTGCAAGTGTTTTCTTAAATTGCAGGGTGTTTTGCCCCTGTCAGCCACCGTATTGAGGCATTAATTCGTTAACCTCTGAATTTGTGTTTCAAGGCAGGCCGAGTGTCCACTTTTTTGGAAATCAAAATATGGTCACCCTACTCAAACAAAAACACCGTAATGCAAAAAAAGGAACAACAGAGAAGAATCAAAAGGAATCAGCTTTTCACAGCTTTTTTCCTTCAGAATGTTATGTGGGGGCATAACGTTTCACAAACAGTGATTGAATCACTGGTGTGATCACTGACATTCATTTCAATCATTCACAGACCCCTCGCTTCATAATAAAACAAACAGGCCAATTAGTAATGCACTGCTGTCTGGCACCAATCAGGGAAATCTAAAAAGTTAAACTTTCTGCATACTTACTAGGGTCTGTGTGGCATAGATGGCTTTGGTGAGTCTGTACAGATCGGAACGCATACACCATCTTCACATCGAAAAAATATAGTACATGTACTAACAAATCTGTAAAAAAGAATCTTCAAACTATACAGGCTATACTGAGCAAATCAGTGAATTGTCAGCTAAGCCAGTCCCAGTAATAGCATGCTTCTAGAGACCTCAACACTTAGCGACTGAAGTGAATACAGTCAGAATCAGCCGGGAACGTCATGGCACTGTCAACAGTGATGCATTCACTTACTGCTAGACATACTAAGGACCCTATTTTGACAATCTAAGCCCATGGCGCAAAGTGCTTGAAACAGAGTACCTGGGAATACACTTCCAAACAATTTTTACATTTCTTTAGAAAAAATGAAAAACCATGTTATATATACAACCAGATTCATCTACCAACAAAACATAAAGAACTGGCTCAGGTTTGCCTTCCACCAACTCTTAATTATATGTTACAGTTTTTGACACACCGAGCTCCTCCTCCATCTTTCTATCTTAGCTTATTCCCAGAGTCCTTATGTTTTTACGCCCAGCAGTTTTCATTAGATTAGGGTCCAACCCTACTATGCTCTGAAAGGCCCTGCTACATCGTCTACTACCTGCTATGCCCTGCTACGTCCTTCTGCGTCCTACTATGCCCTGCTATGTCAGTGTACGTCCTGCTATGCCCTGCTAAGTCCGTCTATGTCCTGCTATGCCCTGCTATGTCAGTCTACGTCCTGCTGTGCTCTGCTTCACCCTGCTACACCTTGTACCGCCCTGCTACGCCATGAATTACTACTACAACTACTATTTGTAGTTCTAGTTCCATTATCTTTATTGTGGCTATGCTACTGTTCATCACACCTCCAACCGGCATTGTCAGACACCACCTACCAAGAGCCTGGGTCTGTCCGAGGTTCTTTGCTAAAAGGGAGTTTTTCCTCAGCAATGCTTGCTCTTTGGGGAATTACTAGAATTGTTGGGTCTTTAAAACTGGTACAGTGTGTGTGGTCTACTTGGACCTACCTGTAAAGTGTCTTGAGATAACTTCAGATACACATCACTACAGAAGTCATTCATGTCCACTCACGTGGATGCACCTCTCAGAGTCAGTGGGGACCCAAAACTCAGCAGCCCAACAGTGACTTCCTTTTGGCCCACCAAATTCATCAATTTTAGCAATGCGTGCCACCAGCTTTGTTTTGAAATTCTTCAAAAGATTGAACAATGATGGTGCAAAGAGGTCCTCGCACCAGCAGCTTCTGAACACTAACAGAATATGGTATCCTTGTCAGTTTAGTGGACTGTCTTTGAAAATGTCAAATCACCCCCTCATTTTGTTTGTGTATACAATGAACATTGACAAATATTACTTCCAAGTGGCTGTTCTCAGCAGAGATTGACAGAAATGGATTTGTCCTTGTTGCATTAAGTGTTGATTGAAATATAACCAATCCATTTTGACTGTAGCTGAAGTTATACCCTAAAACCAAGTCAATGTACTTTGATGAAAATGTTTTTGTTTGGGATAAATATGAATCCTTCAAATCCACCATCCACCATCCTTGACCTCTGCGTCTTTTTTTCTGCCTTGCCACAAAAAAGACAAGCTACTTCTAATACTATTTGTCGCTGGCATTGGAAGTAAATTGTGAGATGCAGAATCTTCCAATATGAATTACTCGAGGTCCTGGGCGGCAAAAACTTTTTTAGCTGTAACAGACAAAAGATTTAAATCTTTTTGACACAAGGTGCAACATGTTACACTTTAACAAAACAGCTCTAGTTACACTGAGCTATTTTGCCCAAGGCGTTTTGGTAACCGGTGCATCTAAACCTGAAGTGTTTTTCCCACAAAAATGCAGTACTCTGGCAGATTTCTCCAATCAGTCTGCAATTTCAAAAGTATTTCACGCCGACATTTGAAAGGAAGGATACACAGGTAGCACAGATAAAAACCTGTACTCTTTGACACTGCAGCAACAGTTAGTAAGACAGTCACCAGTGTTGTATTTCACACAGAGCTAAGCAATCTAAGACAACTTATTAACAACAAATGTGAAACCAGGATGATTGATGGCTTCCACAGGGACAGAGTTCCTTCCAGCAACCTGACATTTCAGCTCGAAAACAAGGTTTCACACACTTGCACTCTCTCTATAACATACACAAACACTATACACACAGAAACACACATCACACTTTCAATCCGTTTTGATTGTCTCTCTCCAACTAGTTTATTTGACTGGCCATCACTGTCTGGCTCGCTGTGTTGCATTCTTTACAGAAGAGAGTGTCTCTTTTGCTTCATGTCTGGTTTCCCACTGGACCCTTTCTGCACTCCAATTAGGTTTGTCACTCAACTTCTGGATGGGATTAAGGGAAAGACAGGGGAGGGAGGGAGGGACGGAGCGAGGGAGGGGAAGTGATAGAGAGGGAGGGAGGGAGGGAGGGAAAGGCATACTGTAAAAAGGGAGAGATAGAAATCTTGAGAGAGCAAGGTGTAGCAGCTTTTAAAAAAGATAGGGAGAGATCAGGAAGGTGTGTCAGGGCAATATACAAGAAGAATGAGAGCAAAGGGAAAAGACAGAGTGACTGCAAGCAAGGGGTTATGAGTGAACAGCTGGATTTGTCCTGGAGGACTTCTGAATAATGTGGTGCCATTAAAGCGGGAGTCATAAACTCACTGTCCTCTCTTCTCCTCGCCGCAACTCACTGCCTATTTCCCCTGTTTTATCCTTTTACTTTAATATTCCCATAACGTGCATACTGAATGCTCTTGCATATTCTCTACAGCAGATTTACAGCTAGTCAATCCACATATGGACAATAAGCTGCGATGTTACCTTATACCCCAGCCAATGTAGCGCATAGTAAAAATGACGAAGCTGTGAACGTTTCTGACGAAGATGTATGGTCTCGTATGGCTTTAGGCAGCCCTACGTACAGTAATATTGTATAAATATTTGATAGTTCAGATGTTGCGTGTATATTATGTTGATGGTGTTGTTGTTGCTGAGGCAAGGGAGCGATGGAAAAGCAGCAGGAGGAGGGCGAACACCGGTAGCAGTTAGACTGTTAAGAGTGCTGGCTGCTGACCTGGCGATGAACTTTGACGAGGTGATATTGCAAAGCTGCTCACTTTAGTAGAAACAATTCATACATCAAAAATGAATACATTAAAGAGTGTGTAGGAATAGTAAAAAAAAACACAACAAAAGCCATAGCAGTTCCATGTCAGTCCAGACTGACATGGAAGACATTAGTCTTTGCTCTTTTCCCGGCCGGCTTGTTCTACAGTTTTAGGCATGAAAGGCGAGAGAGATTGGGGGAATGACATGCAGCAAAGGGCTGCAGGTCGGCATTGAACCCACAGCAGCTGTGGCGAGGACTGAGACTCTCTACATAGGGCACACGTCCCACCAGGTGAACCACCTAGGTGCCCCAGAGCGCACGGCATTTTAAAAACACAAAAGTTTAAAACATGGAAGGCTGATAAAAATCCAGACTGTGAGTCCGGTGCATTGCTGGTGTCACTGTGGGGCTGACGCAGCAGCGCTTGGAGCTAAATGCCATCATCAGCATGCTAACACGCTCACCTAGTCAATGCTTTATGTTGAGAAGATGTAATGTTTACCACCCAAATATTAAAGTAAAAGTACGTAAGTAACAGCAAATGTAGGGAGAGAGGTTAAAATGTAGTCCGAGTAACCCTAGCTGTCTTACAGTGTTAAAAGGGAAAGGTTAGGGTAGGGGATGATCTGTGATACCATTGTTAAATTAATGAAGTGGACGTGGAACAACATTCCATTATATTCCATTTCCATAGAAGGGGACTTTCCAGCCCTTTCATTCAACTCATCATTAATCATAAATATAAAACCGTCTTTCTCAAAGAAGCTTCACTAGAATTACCTAGAAAACTGAAAACTCACGACAGGTGCAACTAGCAATATAATGCAACACTCATTCAAAAATAAAGTTAAATTTCCTTTAAAATCAACAGCAAAATAAACTATCAGCAAGGCAGATGACATGGAGCCAAACAACAGCAACACAACATTGACTTCAGCCACAAACACAAATATTAACGCAGAAGGAGAGACTGCACACTTTTCACACACCTTGTAGCGCACATGCAGTTACGCACCCCTCCCAGCCCCTGAACCTGGGCCAGTGAACATTTACAATAAAGTAACTTATCTCTTCAGAGGGTCAGCTGAGTGCAGGGTCAACTGTCTGGGCTCTGCCCTCCTGCGGAAGCTGCTGCTGGATCTCCTTTCTTCTGTTCCATTCTCACAAAGTTTATCAGGAATGAATTTTGAATTATTTTTTACTGTGTAGCGGATGTGACTTGATAGTTGCAAAGTATAAAATATGTGATAAAAACTTTACACAACAGTACAAATACCAATTTTATTACATAAACAACTTTGTTCCAGTACAGCCCAGTGGAAATTTGTGACATGGTTTTTTTTATCTATTGATTCTACATTGATTTTCTCATTTCTTTCGTGGAGGTGAGCACAAACTTTAAACTAATATATTTCAATGGGGAGCATCTTTTGTGATAACAGCACAAATACGGTATGAAGTAGTATTAAAAAGCCAAAAATCTGCTTAAGTCAAAGTCAAAGTTTATTTGTCTCCCTAAGGAGAAATTTGTCTTGGACACTGAGTATCTTTGCTGCAAGAGTTACAACAGACACAAAACAACAAGCACAGGGTAAAACAAACTAAAAGACAAATGTACAGTTAACATGTGGGCTGCTCAAAGAGCTGTGCCAACTGCAGATTACAAATTACCATATTCTACACTAAATGAGATAAAAATCCATCCTTCCTACCTTCTATTTACCCATACGTCCCTTACAACCACTCAATCCTATTTCCATTCGCATCCATGCACAAAGTCTTAGATATAATAAAAGAATAAAAAAATATTACTAAAGTAATTAGAATGTATACTCTGGGGACCATGAATATATACACTACAACAAAGTTTTGTTTGGTGAGATATTACCCTCTGATACACAAATATATACCTCGTGGTGGAGCTAGAGGAAAGTCGAGGGATCACCAAAATGTGGACTATGGTTCCTCTACCATACAGATTTGAACAAAATGCCATGGGTGACCCATCCAGTTGTTGTTGAGAGATTCCAGTCCGGACCCCACTGGTAGACCAACCAGAGACATGCTTAGCATGGGTTAAAAGACTTTCATTTATAGAAAATCTGTTAGGCAAGAAAAAGTTCCTTACAAAAGCCAGGATTAAGAAAGAATTTCCAATACGTAAAAATGTGTTCAGTTTTCAGTAACCTTTTGACCGTGTGTTGGATGGTGCATATTACTGCCAAGGTTTTGCACACTGTGTTTTAATGACCTCTGATGGTAAAAGGAATCACATGGATAAAGTGCTAAGATTCTCCATCCAAAACAATCA
Source organism: Etheostoma cragini (assembly GCF_013103735.1). Lineage (NCBI taxonomy): Eukaryota > Metazoa > Chordata > Actinopteri > Perciformes > Percidae > Etheostoma > Etheostoma cragini. Next base: position 4,740,478 of record NC_048408.1, read on the forward strand.
AAATAATCTAAACTAATTTCACTGAAGTGGTTTGTGTTTTTTGTCAATTTTACAGCATTAGGAGAAAAAAACAATTGGCAAAATAACTTTCAAAAAAGTGTAAAAAAAGTGAGAAAATGTCAATAAAAGTGACTAAAATATGAACAAAAGGCAAATAAAGCGACAAAAAGTCAATAGGATGTCGAAAAAACATCAACATTCGACTCCAATCCACTCCTGGTTTATTTGACTTTATAAACCTATTGAGACAATAAATAAATAGCCCTACAGTTCCCGATGGCCTGTATATTGCAACCAATCAAGAGCATGGCAGATTTGGCATTGCTTGAAGATTTAGCAAAAGCACCTCAATCTCACAATCGCTGAACTGTGATTTTTCCGCTTCAGGTTATCAAGCGCTCCTTTACAAGTCCGGAATATTCATCGATTGATTGATATGGACCTTATCAGGAGAAATAGGGGACGGCTTTGGGGGGAGAGTTTGGCTCATGCACAACCGCATTAGGTAACACACATCCGTATTCATAACGAGAAGAGTCTGTACAGGTGTGCGCCGCGTGGTGTTATAAATCAGAATGTTATTTTAGCAAAAAACTCTTATTTTATGGTGCACGAAATCTTTCAGAATCTACGCAGAATTTTATGAATGAGGCCCCAGGAAAGAAAGAACAACAGGAGCCATGAGAACGTTTTTTTTTTCAAATACTTCTCATTTTCACTTGCCCAGACATCTCTACCGTAAATTAAGGGAGAGTTCAACAAGGCAAGGCTGTGCAATAATTTGAAACTTTCAGAAATGTTGTGGCATGACCCATTTACTGCGAGGAGGCAGTCTTCAGTGGTGACTTCAAACTATTTTTTTTATTTGAGTTTGTTTCATGGTCTGCTTCATTGCCTGCTACCTGTTTCTGGGGCAATGATTTGCAAATCTCCCCCGAGAGACCATGAGGAGCCAAGACTTAACAGGCTTTTTTGATCTTGAGATGCTTGATATGGAGGTGAACGGGCAGCAGCTTGTTTTTGCTGTTTGAAATGTTCCAATCACTGGTTTGGGATTTTAAAGAGAAACATCAAATGAACACAACAGCAATGCATATGTCAAGCATTCATAATAGAGTTTATTAAGGATAATGTGTATGGGATTCCAATCAAATTTTGATACTACATGCATGTTTCTATAGTCCCTTTCACACGTGCACTGCAGCCCTGAACTTATCTAGACATTGAATGTGAGAATGTGAATGCCTAAATCTGTTGTGCCTGACATTTAACAGACTTTTTTCCTGCCAGCTCCCTAGTACAAAGTCTGTGTTATGTCCGATTGCATCCAAGCGTTAGGAAGAACGGTGAATGTTGGCGTTTTCCTACTACACGGCACCAGCTTTAATTGCATTACAAATGCCTTACACAGGAAAATACATCCAATACAATTGAGGATAAAAACACAGTAAAGTCCCGGACTTTCCATTTCCATTGTGGTCCTCAACACATAACATCAGGGCAAGATTAGACACTTAACGAGTCTGCAGAGTGTGTACAAAAACGTTCTGTATGTGTGTCGCGCTAGGTCGTGGCAGTTTCCTGCTATGACGATCAGCCACGCTTGCCCCAGGTGGTAGGCTTCTTATCTGCGATGGAAAAAGGAGGACGGGGCACCACGGCTGAGTCAAGCATGTAATGGAAAAATGCCTTCATACAACGAAAATGTCTAACTGAACAGACGGCTAGATTTGGAAACTTCTGTCCATTAAGGGCCAACGGCAAAAACATTAGACAAATTCAAAGGCAAGAGTCTTAGTTGTGTGGTAGAATTTCCAACCCACAAACTCGTGCTGTATAAGTTGAAACATTGGTAGCCCAGGTCTCATTCAGGTCATTGTCGGTAGACCAGGTCTCATTCAGGTCATTGTCCATCATAACCCCATAACCTTACCACTTAGAGGAGTACTTCAACTGTGTGCCTCCATAGAATCAGGGAATCTAGACAGCTCTATGATATGGGTAATATGCTACATGAATAAACCAGTGCTGTCAGTTAACCACCTTATTAACGGCGTTAATGGCATAATTTTTTTTTATTGCAAGATTAACTTTCTTTTGGGTCTTTTTTCACATGCTGCAACAACTAATTACGTTAAAAACTACATCACCCACACATCTAGGTAGACCGTAAACAGAACAACAGACCCGCCTCACACACGCCGTTTGGGCTTGCGAGCCGGCTAAAGCGTAGTAACGGTATGTTTTGATTGGATGGCTAGACGCCAAAATGGATGATAAGATTCTGAATGGAAAGTTGACTTTTTAAAAGTTGCCAAATGTTCCATTGACGAGACCAAAGGGATCTGTGTGTTTTTTTTGTTGTGAACTGAGCTATCATCGCAGTCTGAAATACCACTTGATAGCCAAGCACACAACCCCCCCCCCAGTCAAAGTATTTTTTACACCCTTTTATTAATGGACAGTGTTACATTGTGTGAGAGATTATTTGCTCCAAGTGAGATTGTTAGTGTGAACTTGAACACTACAGTAGGCTATATGCCAATGTTGTTTTCAATAAAAAAGCATTTGCACAAAGTGAGACCATCCTCTTTTCCATGTTAATAGGAGTATTAAAATGAGAAAAAAATAATGGGACAAAGAGAAATCAAGGGCTATTTAGAATAGATAAAAATGTGAGATTAATTGTGAGTGAACTATGACATTAATGTGATTAATCACAATTAAATATTGTAATCGTTCGACAGCAGTACAATAAACTTTACTTACCTACTAACTTACTAAGAAAGCTCCTTTAAGATAGAAAGTTGCTTCAGTTTTTTCAAATCTGGTAAAAAAAAAAAAAGAGTGATGAATTATCAAAAGTGATGAAAAGCCATTTGTGCTCTCAACACTCAATGCTGTATATTCTCTGGACAAAGCCGAGGTGACTCTTTGTGGCGCTGTTGGGAGCTGACTACCTAACCATACACACAACTGCACCAAGCTGAGTACAAAGCAACATTCCAGAGAGGTTCGGCCCAGGATAATTAAAGGCTAAAGTAATTCAACAAGACACAATACTCTCAAGGCCACAAATACAACTTTAAAAAAAAAGTATGTTATGACTGATTTCTCACACATTTCTTTGATTTTGTGAAATAAAAGTCACATCCCAAGTAATTACTGACTGACAATGTCAGTAGAAGCACAAACATTAAGGTTGTTATAGGGGTTGAGACTGGGGCGACTGCTCTGCACTGTACTCTTGTCCGTAGTGTAATTTGGTGGAAATGCTGAGTTACACACAACATATTCTAATTCCAGCTAAGTTGTGTTCATAAAAATCCATCAGTAATGACTAAGACCCCACAAGCACATAAATACAAAATATACACGCAAGTGATCATCAATAACATTTGAGTATCAGCCCAAACAGGCCAATGACTAGCATTATATCTATATGTCACACTAAATTGTAAAGCCTGTCTAACACTATTTGCCAAATAAAAAACGGTGGATAAAATAAGATTGGGGGGGGGTTATGCCCTATCACCTCACTGCTCGTTCCCCTTTTGCTTCTTTTTCTTCCCTCAACCGCTCTTCAAAAGCCTCCACCTCTTCTCCACTGGAGGGTTTAGGTGTATTTGAGAGCATATGGCGAGGTAAAGTGAAGATTTCTTTATCCAGGTTCTAATGCTGTAACCATAGCGATTGTCTCCTTGAAAGATAGGCTGCCCCACTTCCAGGTGTATAATGAACTCAGTATGCACAGGTGAAACTGTAAATGTGCTTATCTTTTGTGTGTTTGTGTGAGGGTCTTATTTGTGTTTGTGTGCAGTTCAACAGATAAGATGTATCCTGAATAGGTTGAGTAATGGCATTAGGTTGTGAACAAAATAGTGTGTGCGCGTGTGTGTGTGCAAGCCTCTTATACCCAAGGAGTTCACAGTAAGGGACAAATAAGTACAGAAATGTGTGTGAGTGTGTGTGTGACAGAGATGAAGAGAGAGGGAAATAAAAAGAGAGAGAGAGAGACAGAGAGGGGACTACTCAGTGTGAAAAACAACCTTGGCTGAAACAGCATGAAGCTTTTAAACCACTCAGAATTCTATATCACGCCAAAGTATCCAAGGACAATCATGAATACCCTCCACACACACACACACACACCGCGGGATCCTGGAGCAAACTGGTTTGCCATTAAGCAAGTACCTCCTCTCAAAGTACACTAATCGCTTCATTTGACACATGGCCTTTTCACCTCGTTTAACGCCACAACCCGATGACAACCTTCGCGCAATCAAAAATCAACTTCCCCATCATGCCTCGCTAATGTAATGATCAATGGAGAGGGGGAAACGGAGGGGCAAAGTGCTCAAGCTCATAAACAAAAAAGCCTCGCAAAAAGCTAGGGCGAGCCTCACCGGAGACCTTGAACGAGTGGGCGTGGGTGGGGGGGTGAGGGGTGAAAAATTTGAAACATAAAAGAAGAGTAAGGAAGAAAAGTCCAAGTGTGAGGAGGTGAGGCCAGGGTGTGAGAGGAGCCGAAGGAGGAGACACAAGGCTAGATGAGAGGGAGAGGGGGAGCGAAGGGCCCGATGAGAGTCTCTTGGAAGAATATGATGTGATTTATGGAGGCCATTACACTGAAGGACAAACAAATGGGGGTTATTAGTGACGTATCAACAGATGTGTATGCACATGCACACACATACACAAACTACACACACACACACACACATATACAGTGGGTACGGAAAGTATTCAGACCCCTTTAAATTTTTCACTCTTTGTTTCATT
>NC_048408.1:4745359-4754885 GCF_013103735.1 Etheostoma cragini
TCTCTCTCTCTCTCTCTCTCTCTCTCTCTCTCTCTCTCTCTCACACACAAAACACACACACACAGAGTCATTCATGCATGCTGGCATACAAAACTACTAAGAAAAATTAAACAACCAGAAACACTCAAGAAACAAAAGTGTGCAGTTGTCACAAAAAAAGGACAAAACTGTGCAGATGCATATGCAAAACGCTCCAGCTTTATGGGAGTGTGAACTACAGAGCAACACAAATCCTTTCAATCCCCCAAAACTCTGCATAATATATAGCAAACCGTGTGTGCTTCAGCAAAGAAACACACACATATTCTACTGAGATAACCACAACACATGCACGCGGATACATCACCTCACTAATTATCGTTCCACAGCTTACTGGGAATAGATGGAATCAGCTGTTGTGCCGCGGCAGACGTGCTAATTGTTATTAAAACAAATCTACATTCAATGCATTCTCACTTTCTTAATTCCGGCAGCTTGCCCCTCACCACAGCCCACACAGATAACAGGAATTTAGGCTAACTCTACTCTACAGCTACATTGTCTTCTCCGCCAGCCAGAAATGAAAGCGATGGAATCTGACATGTCCCTGTAGCAGAGCAGTTACTCCCGTCAACTCTTGACTTTGATTGGCCGAGGACTCTCTTTCATTTGCTCCACTTGTATTCCGAGCACAGCTCACCTTGCACCTTTTCCTTCTCTCTTCTCACACCTGACTTCAATTTTTATCGAGGGGTATTCATTCATTCATTTTCTCTGGAATTTCTTTGTGTCTGCATGGATATAATAAAAGTGACCACCTAGAGTACTCATCTATATTCTCAGAAACGGTATGTTAACTTTTCAAAATAAAAGCCCCAAATAACAATGGAAAATTATTGGGTGAATCCGGCCTATGCATATTTAATTTAAAAACAAAAGCCCCCTGAATGCAACAGGTGTTTTTCTTATACACACACAACTCAACTTTAATGCAGTTTAGCTTCCAGTTATTTATCACATAATGCTGTTCCGTTCACAGCTATACAGAACATGATGCATTAGAGTCCATTTTCCTGCTATTTGAGCAATGCAGGGTGGCTTTTAGCTGCCTCTAGTTACACCTGAGATTCTCTGCTGTGTAAGAGGTAGAACGTTATGATTCCCACGTTAAAAATGGGATTAGGAAGGGAAAACAATGTTACTATAGGTTTGGCCTTAATTTGAGTGGTAGAACTTAACACCCTCTGAGGCATTTTTAGGTATGTTTATAAATTCTCCTTTTTAGGATATTTGCACACAAATGTTTCCTATGTGTTTTGTATCAAAAGGCATCAAAAACAAACTCAGCTTTCTTTATAGTGACGCTCAATATTGTTCCAGAGCAATGAATAAAGAGATAATGTGGCCTTAAAGTGGAAATATTTCTCAAATCTACATCAAATCTTGTGAAAAAATATTTTCACTTACTTGTTTTGGTGTTTAAAATTGCTTTACTTTTGTAAAGCAATTTTAACAGAAAAAACAGTGTAATATATTAATAAAATAGTAAATTAATGTTTTTTTAAGTAGGGTTTTGTCAAATATTGCTTGGACTAGCCAGTGCGTGTTTTGTCTTCAGAGGGTTAAATAACATGTTAAAACATTTTTTGGGTCATTCTTTAATTGTTCTATATAGTCTCACTTACTCGATACTGACCATTTGTGAGTGTCATGCCCATGCCAGTGTGCACACACAGACAAATATTCCCATCAGCGAGCTGGGGAGTCAGGTGGAGAAATTATACACCGGCTGGTCAACAAGTTTATGTGTCTATGCACAAATAAACTCCAGTCATTAGGCTTACATGGTGCAAGTGAGTTTGAGCTGTGTGTGTGTGTGTGTGTGTGTGTGTGTGTGTGTGTGTGTGTGTGTGTGTGCGTGTGTGTGTGTGTGTGTTTGGCCCTGTGTGAGTGAATTTGCAAGTGTTGCATATATGCAGTGCACTAACACAAGGTTAATGAAAACAGGTTCCAAATACATTCGTCGGGATGGCATGAGGATGGAATTATGGATTATGACTGCTTGGCTGGCTGACAACCACCTATTAACATGTCTGACACATTCTTGGACTGTCTGTCTATCTGCCTGGTTGTTTCTCAGCACACCTTTTTTGTTAGTCTTCCGTTACTGCTGCCATGTAGCCAGTTGCCTGTGTCACTGTGTCTCTTGACTGTCCATCTGTCTGTACTGTGTGTCACTGTCTTCATTCTGTATGTGCAGATCTTATGTTACCTCAGCCAGACTCTCACTTCCTATCCCTCTGTTTTGTATCTCTTTGCGTGTGTTTCTCATCTTAGCTGTCCAATGTAATCTAAAGTCTCCTTATAGGGAGCTCAGCTGCATGCCGAGATTAAAGCCAGCAGTTGAAGAAAAAATAAACGAGACAGTCTGAGAGATTGGTAAATAAAACAGTGGCTTGGATTTTTTCCTCAGCTACAGGTAACAGGCACTTTCCCATCTCTTCACTGTATTCCATCAAACGTGAGACACTTTGAGTTCTCTGATGCAGTCTAAATACATAAAATTGCATGTTGCATTTTCCATGCCACCAAAGCCAATTATATTAAAATGTACATTAGTTCACTCTCTTTGTATGGGAATCCACAGGTAGTCTTAAAGCCCCATATCGAGTGGTAAGCCTCTCAACTCAACTAATGCTCTAGCACTGAGAGCTTCTTTGTGTGACTGTAAAGTAAGTTCTCTGTGTGTGTGTGTGTGTGTGTGTATGTGTGTGTGTGTGTGTGTAGTAATGGTATCCGTGCAGGCTTTTCTCACAAACCCTTCGTACATATGGCTACATAAAGTCATGCACTGTAATGCGTGTGTTTTGCTGTGTGCACCACAGGGACTGCTTCTGTGTAAGAACACTGTGGGCGGCGTAGGGTGGAGGTCGGGTCATAAAACACAGCGCTATCTAGACGGAGAGATTCCCGGGGAACATAAAATACGTTCACCCAGGAGACGCATTTCCGTTCCGTTTGTAGTGTTTGAATCCAAACCACAGTCTTTCTCCTAAACTGAGCTCGGCATTTTGTCGGCTAAACTCAAGTGCAACGGCCCCTGAAAGGACCGTCATCTGGCGGCGCCCGTCCCCGCATCACAGTCACCTACTGGCGGCTGAACTGCTGCTGACATGACCAACAGATCACGGAATCAGAATCCAAAATTATTAATGATCTGTATCCGGCTACCATGAGTTTTCCGGGATGTCTGATAATGTGCTAACTCACTGTTCAACATACTACAGCGGTCCCTTTACCTCTTAACCCCCCCCCAACTCACCACCACCAATGCAATCCTCTGAGCCACCCTCCACTTGCCTGACAGTTGCCATGGTGACCATCACTACACCATGGAGACAGCAGTGGAAAGCTGACTGGGAGGGTGGAGAGGGGAAAGCAACACTTAGGGATGAGAGAAAGATGATGTCAGGTAGGAGAGAGGACGGTTGCTACAAAGAAAAGAGAGGAAATGCTGAAGGAGATGTCACGGTGGCTGGGCAGGGGCAGCTGGGGTGAGAGGAAGGAAGGGATGGAGGTGAGAAAGCCTCTGACACACAGAAACACAGCCGGAGAGAATGAGAGACAACATCAGACGTGGAGACTGTCAGTGTGTGTTTGTGTATTACCTCAAAGTAGCATAGCATGAAAAATAAAATCCCCATTTCGAGGAGTCGCGTTTATTTTGATAATGGACTTCAGATGTGAAAGTGTGTCCTTTGCGGTGAATTCTAACCTTGAAAACTATTTCAGAAAAGCCATTATTCTTCTAACCAGCCCCGAGATCAATTTACAACAAAAAAAAGAAAAAAAGAAACTTAGTTCTCCGGGAAGCCAAACGCGGCACTACATCACAAGACAAACTCCGGAGAAAATATTGCATTAGCTTTATTTACCGTGTGCTCTTTCAGGAGACAATTACAATGTGGGGCAGGAGGGGCGAGGAGGAGGAGGAGGAGGAGGAGGAGGAGGAGGAGTAAGAGCAGAGGAGAGTGGAATTGGAGAGTAGGATGCTGGTCGCTTTGGCACTTACTAAAAAGCTGCATTTAGCACAAGTAAATTATAGGGCCTATTTCTGTTGTGAGCCTGTTATGAATGCTCCTGCGTCTCTGCACCCCTTTCATGCCTGTGGCTGTGTGTGACTGCGCGTGTGCGTTTGTCGGAGTGTAAAAGCTAGAGGAAATGTGTGTTCGCTAAATACGTGTTTATGTGTGCATCGATATGCGTGTGCATCTTCTTCCCACAACCACCCACAAATAAAGCTCACACGCCAGAGGGCCAAACATGAAGGCGCATTTGTTCCTTATTAGGAGTCCCAGTGGCTTTAACTGAATTAGCAGAAAAAAGCAAGCAGTGCCGCGCCCTCAGATGAGCTGATCTCTAAACTGATACCTGTCACGTATAAAAGCCTCAGCCTGCACACCGTAGACAATCACATTTGTATATGCAAAGGGCAAACACATTAGCAGGAACAGAAACCTGTCAGTCGCATTTCTCAAGCATGCTCTGACAACTAGGGATGCAAAGAGACAGAGAGAGAGAGAGAGAGAGAGAGAGAGAGAGAGAGAAGGTGAAATGCATTTAGAGAAAACAAAAATGCTGTTATTTTCTCAAGGTTTTTGTTTTAAGATACTGAATTATACGAACGCTGAAAAACAAAATAGTTTTATTTTTCAGCGCTCTGGTGCACGTTGGAAAGTTGTAACATTAAGACACTAAGGGCGCGAGGTAATGGAAGGAATAAATCTTGACTCGATGAGTCATGTAATGCTGCTTGCTAAGTACGGCACGCATTCGTTGGAGAGAAAGAGAGAGAGAGAGAGAGAGCAAGTAAGAGAACGAGAGAGAGCCTCACGCCGAGTGAGAGCATGATAACAAATATTTCAATCTGGATGGAATATGGCTTGCTGTTCCTTCCCAAATGCTCCACCAAATCATCTGTGTTTCTACTTAGGAGACAGGAATCAGGGATGGGTTAAATGGTGTTTGCAAAGAGTCTTAGCATTCATCGTAGCTTGCTGGGAGTAATAGATGAGTGGGTTTTTGCCACATAGTAAGAAAGAATGTGATACTGACAACAGTCACAGCAAATAAACACTGACATGTGAAGCTAATTCTGTGTGTTTGATTGGCAACTTTAAAAGATTGTTGTCAGATACAATTTTAACTGCTGCCATTATTTTAATGGCCGCATTCGAAGTCCCAGACAACGAGGTTACACATTTTTGGAATTTCTTCATAATATTAATAAGATACTCCATCACTCCGTGATGCATGTGTAGTTCAGTTGTTCAGAAGGTGTACTTCTCTACCTGTGAAAACGGCTGTACCGTGTCCTCTGTAGCTCAGTCAGGGTGATCTCAGACTGGGTAGGAGACAGTTGTTACCGCCCGGAGGTGTAGCGTTTGAAAGAAGAGGGCATATCAGAGAGAGAATCAGTCTAATGAAAAGCATTGTCGACATAACCCTCATGTTGTCCTCGGGTCAAATTGACTCGTTTTCAGTTAATCATTTTCTTAAAAAAATGGGCCGTTGAAATAAGCGCTGAGAATGTCAACATTTAAAAAATCTAAAAAACTTTGGAAAAAACACAAAAACATTGAAAAAGTGACAAATGAAAGTGAAAAATAGTAATGTTTCATAATACTGGTAAAAAACACAAGGGTTAAGGTAAATGTAGTCTCAGGTGTCTTTGGTATTATTCCTAATATCTCGACCTCTGCTGCTTCAATTTTGTCCATTCTTTTTTAATCTGTCTCTTGTGAGTTCCCTAACTTTATGAAAGTGCAGTAATAAATTGCTAGACTATCCCTTTCATCTTCTGTTACTAGCCCATCAGTGGGAGCGCTCCGCCTGCAGACTGCTCCTGGTGTGTAGGATGGGTTAAATAGGACAAATCCTATGCAAATGTGTGTATGAGTGCTGAGAAATGACCGTAAAGGATTCTCAACACCATAGGTTAAAGAAAATGGCCTTTATAACGCTTTAACAGTCAATGACTCTAATCACTAATCTAAATCGCTGTGGGTGTGGTTTGATTGACGGTGTCCTTGCGACATTAGCAGTCAACCCTAATACTGTCATCACATTTTGGATCAAATAAGGGCTGCACGATGTGATCAAAATGTCAAATTGCCATTATTTTGACTGATGTTGCGATTGCGATATGATTCACAATACAGGAGGGAATTATCAAATTTTTGGATCATCGTTCTCATTTTCAATGAAACACAAATAAAATTGTACTATAGTCATGTAGTGTGATTTCTGCAGGAATATGTAGGATATGGACATAGGATTTGTAGGCCCAGGACGACCCTGCAGCACCACAATACTTCATTCAGAATGCATATGTTGCCTTTGACAAATATAGATAGATAGATAGATAGATAGATAGATAGATAGATAGATAGATAGATAGATAGATAGATAGATAGATAGATGGATTGAATGCCTTAATTGTCATTATACAGAAGTGCATTATCTGTGCAACAAGATTTAAGCAACCCCTCTACAGTGTCCACACAAAGTACAAAAATATAAAAATATAAATTGTAAGTATTGCAGAAAAAAAAAGAGGGACTGTGGCAAAGACCTGAGAGAAACTATATATATATATATATATATATATATATATGTGATAGTAGAAAGATAGAGTTTGTAGACACATAATGTAAAAATATGTAGTTTGTTGTATCAAAAGTGATTGAGTATTACATATTGCACTGTGATGAAGTTAAATGGTTAAGTATTAATAATATTGCCCCCCCCCTGTGATTTGGATATTGGAATAGTCCATATTTTGCGATTGTGATAAGATTTTACTTGGGCATCCCTAGTTCATATGTTGCTCAATCCTGATTGGTGCAAAGCTCTCTCTTCAAGCCAGTTAGAGGAGAACAATATTTCAAATTTAATTTAATTTAATATTACATTTTGGAACAAAATGATGTGTTAGTGTGTAACTGGAGTGCTTCGGTTAATCAGTCAGCTGATAAGGAAAATAAAACCAAAACACCAAACAAACAACACAATGCAGTGGGCCTGGCTTGCACACCAAACCCTAGTAGAACATCACAGTGTAATATTTCGTTATACAGTTAAAAAAGGGCATGTAAAAAACATGTGTTGGAATAAAACAATATCTAGGTATGTTCATTTCCCATTGACATATAAACTAGATGGTGATAGGATAAGTCAGACTAGAGCTGCCTCTGCAACAGCAATTGATGCAAGGGACTCCCATGATGCAAGGGGAGGTTAGATATGGGATGAACCATGCTGCAGGAATTGTTCGCTGCACTCCAAATGATAATTAGAAGTGGAACACAGTTTTGCTAAGGCTATCACTGACACAGGGGAAGAAAAAGATCTCGCTTTACAGCTGCACGCGCCGTCACAATTAACTCAAATGACAGTTGTAGCTATACGCATGATGTCAAGTAGACAACGATGTTATCGAGAAACAAAGGGCAGCATTTGACAGGTGGGAAATGTTGGTTCACACCCCATGTGTTTTCCTCAAGGAAGGATGTGTCATTGACAGGCCGTACTGATGCAACCTGGAGAAATAGGAGATGAAAAGTACACTTTCTGTGTGGCCTAATCAGGTTCCTGTCACACCACATCTCTCCTTAACCCTATTATTTCACACACACACACAACAACATAAAAAATCCAAAAAGGAGATAAACAAATTATAGTATCCATTCCTTGTCCTTGACACCTTGAAAATAATGTAAGGAGAAATAAATGAAATTCATCACACTGAGCCTCTTCAAGAACGCAACGATGAAGCAATCCAAGAGAGGAGTAATTTAAAAAAGCAAAGCTAATGCAGCAATCAGCTGTGGGTGATTTGTCAATAGCAAGCAATTCATGCTACTGCTCTAGTGCAATGCCCTGCAGGTAAACAAGGGAAACAAATGAGAAACGTTCAAGTGCGCTCTTCCTCTTCAGCGCGCACACACGCACGGAAAGACACACACACACACACACACACCCAAACACACACACATGCACGGACACACACACACACACACCTCCTCAGCTGTTGCTGTCAGCATGTTAATCAGGCTTTGGTATGGTTATAGCCCTGAGGCGCTGTGTGATATGAACACAGATAGCATAAATATCTCATTTTAGTACCTTTAAAAGACTAACTTTGTTGTTTTCCTCCCTGATGGCTCTGAGAAGAAAGTTTGTGATTAAGTATGTATGATGTTTAGTGTACAACAAGGCCGCTATCTCTCAGATATCTTCCAAAAAAAAGAAGAAAAAGAATGATACTGCACAATGCGCTGCTGTGAGAGCTACCGACCTTTCTGTAAGTGGCCATCGGTGGTACATGGCTGGCATTTGAGCAGAGATCATTACGCCTCTGGTTTTTAATTGAAGCCTTTATCCCAGGTGTAATCAGGGCTAAATAAACAACACAGGAATCATCCAAGACTCAATTAGGCCTATGGGGAGTTCTGTGTGAGGAGATCCAATGTGCCGCTCCTTCATAATCAGCTGAAACTAAAACTTGATGAAAGAGTCTGATATCTCAACCTGTCTCTGCGACTAATTGTCTGTAATTAGTACAAGGCAGGGGTAACAGTGTAGGCTGTTGTTGTTATTATGGGGAATAGCATTGGGTACAGTATTCAAATTTCTTATTGTGTGGGCTTTGAAAAAATTATCTCTGGAATGGCTTTAATTGCTGTCATAATGGGCACTTTCACATGGGAATATTAGATGATACCATTAAAGCATGCTTGGGATGTTTGAGAGACGAGGCTTCATTAGGGGGGGATTTTGTCATCTTCTAATCAGTGTTGAAATGGAAGATTCCACAGTAGTAGGCAGGCGTTAATCTCCACACGATGCCTAAGACCTCGAAATGACTCCACACCTCTGTGCCCGAGAGATAAACAAAACGGAAGCAGCAAAGAAATGAAAGAGATACTCCTCTCTAGTTAATTAAGTGACGAAATAAGCCTAGAAATCCCCTGAATCGACTTACACAACAGGGCACACATACAGTGTACTCACCGCTGCTGCTGTGTAACGAATGGGCTTAATGCAGCCACACATCTTTAATGAAATCATGTGAATTAATGTCTTAGATCTTTGCTTTTATGAATTTGCCTCCGGTGGCCAATGCACCGGGAAGTCAACGGAAATTATTCGGAAAGCCGTTGCTCTGTGGAACAAAGTCTGTGTGTGTCAGCACATGCCTACGAGGAAACAGGGAAGTAATAGGACAATGAAGGATGATGCACTATTTCCTTGATATTGCAATACATTGTGCGTGTGCATATAGGTGTACTTTTCATATGGTTATACATCTATTCCTGCACAATTTAAATGCAAATTAGGCAATTACTGATGCGGTAACTATACTGTTTAGTATGTGGAGCAGGTTTTCTTTTACCGTATACATCCCTTGTCTTAACCTTCCTCTGGTGTTAGCTTTCTGCTGCCATCTGAAGTGTTAGCGGGTCATTTTGGACCCGTGTATTAA
>NC_048408.1:4754985-4767241 GCF_013103735.1 Etheostoma cragini
AAATGTATGAAGTGCTTTTATGCATGTTAAAACTCAAAACGGGTCCGTCGGGACCCTAACACCATAGGAAGGTTAATCCAGTAGGTCATGATGCAAAGTCGGTCACTGGTCTGTTTTAAGTGGACTGCAGGGGTGAGCATGTACAGGTTGCGATTTGTTAAAAAAAAAATAGATGGGAGGTGTTTTGTGATTCTTCAAACCGGAGAGCAGGGTTCACTTTGCTGCAAATGCAAAAGACTTTCAAACATGAAACGCTTGTTCCTTCCCCGGGAGTGTTTCAACCCTTGTGTCGTCTTCTCGTCAAAATCGAAAATCAACACTTTGGTTGACGCTTTTTTTCAATGTTTGTCACTTTTTTTGACATTTTCAACTCTAAGTAAGACTGACTTAATTACTTTAGTTTTACAGTTATTTTGGAATTTATGGTCAATCAACCACATTTGTAGGAAATCATACCTAATGTTTGATTTACAAAAGCTGAAATTAGGAATTATATAGACTAAAATTAAAGAAATGGATGTTGATGGATAATCACAGACTGGACTATGTCAACGTTTTCTCAATACTACTTAAAAACTACTTCAGTTTGTTTTTCAAGTGCTATACAACTGAAGAAGAATTAATGAAAGTAGAGATCTGTACTTGCCAAAGAGCGTTGTGTGGAATCAATCATGTTATTTTGGGTAGTTAAAAAGAACATTGATATAGGAAATTGGGTCAATTTGAGCCAGGGACAAAATGAGGGTCAATCAAATCCACAATCTTTTTCCTCAACTTAACGAGTCGTTTTGGTGGCTAAACTCAACTGTCATCGCCGCTTGACGCTCACCTTTTCTGGCTAAACTCCACTACCACGGGCCCTGAATGCACCGTCATGTGGCGTTGCCTATAGGCGGCTAACATTGACCTAAGGGCAGATAAACTGCAGCTGGTCTGCCATTTCAGACTGTTCACATTACAACACTTTAATTAGCTTAACACTTTCACTTTAGGTAGACAAAATATTAGGGATGTGCAAAAGAATCAATTCACATTCATGTTGCAATACAAGTTCTACAGATTCAAAATCGATTCATAGAATTTCAAAAACCAAACTAATCTTTTTTTCTTTTGGCTATCACATGGGAAAAGTAACTGCATAGCATATTGGGATGATTAATTTTTTTTTATTGAGAATGGGTTTTTAATCAAAAATCAGTTTGGAATTGAACAATCAATATTAAATTGAATCGTGACATTTTCTGAATCATGCATTTCTATAACACATGGTCTTTTGGTGAAGTGGGGGGGGGATGCATTTCGTCCCCACCGGGGATAAACATAATTTAGCGGAGGCTATAGACCAGAAAGCGAGAAATCCCACACATGCCTCTTGGAAAATCTCACCGTGTGCATGTCTCTGTTAGGAAGGAAAAGACTTACATTCAACAGGATTGGATTTCTGACTTCTCAATTCCATTTGAACACAACATACTGCTGCAGCATGCAGCTGTCATGTCACTGTGCTGTTTACCTGTTGTTCAGCCTAACCCTAACCCTAACCATCACAGCTGACTGTGAAAGTGCCATGACATGCAGCAATTCACTCTCGCATTTCATGTCCATAAGAGGTTAGGATCTCAATCTCTCATTATGTTTCTTTTGAATTGTGTGTTGGCAGGCCTTTGCCCAGGAAGAATTGTATTAAATTTGCACGGCCATTTTTTTAAACAAATTGTTTTGATGTTCTCAGGGATCCCAAAGTTGTTTTCCACTAGGAGACAACCACACTGCAGGAAATCAGGTCATCTTGTGGTGCGTATAGCATGGGAGTTGTTAAACAAAAGAGTGCTGTTATGCTAATGTCACAGTATTACTAAAAACTGAATTTCCAACCGCTTTTTGGAACATTTGTGTCTAAAGATTGACGCTTTATAATATGATACAAGCCTTGCGTGATTGCGCACCACTCTCACCCATCCTCCACACAGTAACACTATAATGAAGGAGGATATGATTTAAAAAATAAAAAATAAAAAATCATGATGGACTCTTCAGAAGAGGTAGTTATCTTATGGGGAAGTTGCCGGACGCCACAATCTTCTGAACATAATCAAACTGAGAAATACAGAGAGAGTTGTGTGGAGCTTATAGTCTTAATTAACTTTGTAGCAACCCATATGGAAATGGCATGTATGTAACGGACGTTCATTGATGTCAATAAAAAGTATACACTTAAGCTTTAATAATCCAACTAGTGACTCAACAGGCAGAGATATTTTTCACAATCTGGCAATCCCAAAGTTCTGTTTTTTCATGGCTTGAAACTAAACTAACTAACAAATTGTCATGATAATAATAAACCTTTTTTATTCTTTTTTGATCTATGTATTTTATATTGAAGTAAACATAATCAGTCATGTACCCATGGCACGTGGGTGATCCAGTACAGTAAATGTGCAGGAACCATCCACTATAAGCACATTCAATGTAAATATAGTAAAGATAATGCAAGATGACTTTCATCCTCCATCCGCTGTTTCTCAGCACGGCCATTGTGTTAGTCATTGCAAATGCATTGAGAGGTAAGTGGATGTGGACTTCACCTTTTTTGCAGTGAGTGTGCGAGAGTCAATGCAGGTGTGAGAGGGATAAAAAAATATATAATGTCAGCGGCTCATCTGATACACTTCAACGTGGCTCAGTCATGGACTCACCTACAACCCCACAGGGGTTACGCTAGCGTGCTCTTTGTTAGCTAAATGTCGGGGCTCCACCTGGCTCCTATCGTACACCGTCTGATACCCCCAGGCAGCACTCAGAGATACCGCCGAGGTCCAACGGTTCAAAATCACTCTCTCGGTCACTTCAAAGCCAGATGTAACATACTGCACATCTGCTTTTCTCTTGAGGGCTAACCTATATTCTAACAATCTGTGATTTATCAGGAGCACTGGTTTAAATAACACAAATTCCTAAGCATGCAAGTGAAAAAAAGCATGGACTGGGAACATTTTGATTTAATATTTCCCTTTTGAATTTAATGCAAAATGTATGCGACAGAATGCCACATTATGAGATTAAAATTGCAAACCAAGGGTGCAGGGCCACAAACACTCCTTTAATTAAAAAGAAACACATTAGTTTGTTTATTTTGTGTTGAACTCCATGACCACAAGACCGTGAAAAGCTGCAGGGATTGATCACACCTGATTAAGTAGATAGCAAGCTGCATAACACCCCAGAGCATATTTTGCATGTAAAACTTTGACAGTGTGCTTGGATTTCTTTAATGATAATAATTGCAATAAAAAAGCCACATTCGCTCTGTTAGCTATTCAGTTAAGAAAGCTTCATGAATTGTTTTATTTGCCTGACTCGACATAAAGGTCTTGGTTGGATACAGCTGTGGAGTTCGTTCAATGAAGATCTTTTAGTCACGTTTGAATTGAACCATTCAAGTTTTATGACTTGGTTGTTTGTTTTTAACATGAGCAATTTGCTACACAGCTAAATGCAGAGATGTTCAACAAGGGGTCAGTCACCCCTAAGGGCTCCTCAGAGTAAGTGCAGGAGGACCGGTAAAATGTTTTGTTTTTTTAATTACAATGGGTCATGCATTAGTATGAATATATAAATAATGAAGACTTAAAGTACACCTTACTATAACTTACTATAGGTAAGGGAGCCAGTTAAAGGTCCCATGACATTGTGCTCATTGGATGCTTTTACATAGACCTTAGTGGTCCCCTAATATTGTATCTGAAGTCTCTTTTATATAGACCTTAGTGGTCCCCTAATACTGTATCTGAAGTCTCTTTTATATAGACCTTAGTGGTCCCCTAATACTGTATCTGAAGTCTCTTTTATATAGACCTTAGTGGTCCCCTAATACTGTATCTGAAGTCTCTTTTATACAGACCTTAGTGGTCCCCTAATACTGTATCTGAAGTCTCTTTTATATGGAGCTTACTAGTCCCCGAATACTGTCTCTGAAGTCTCTTTTATAAAGACCTTAGTGGTCCGCAAAAACTGTATCTGAAGTCTCTTTTATATAGACTTTAGTAGTCCCCTGATTACTTTTTTATTAATGCCATTTCTGAGTCTGTAGCTTTTGATGGGGGGGGCAAGGTGGAGGCTGGGGGCGTGGCCTTAAACAACTGCCACTTTGCTCGTTTGAAAGCCTTGTCTCTTTCTCATGACTGGGCCAAATTCTCTGGGCCGGCGAAGCAGAGAAAGGGGAGGTAACCTTTATTACAAAGGTGAGTTGGCATTAAAAGTTAAATGGGATATTTATCCATGGGAAAGCAGACATTTCCAGAATGGCCCATCTGAGCTTTCATTTTCTCAAAGGCAGAGCCGGATACCCAGGGCTTGGTTTACACCTGTCGCCATTTCTAGCCACTGGTGGATCGTCTGGGGGAACTTATATTAATGTTAAGAAACCTTATAAAGTAAAGTTTTCATGCCATCAGACTTTTAAGCGTAAAGATCATTCACATTAAAACATGATGTATAACTATATGAAGCACCCCTAAAAAATATGGCCTAAAACAAATTATTGTAAGCTAAGGAGTTCTGCTCTGGGAACATCCCAGCATCGTGAAACTAAACCCAGAATCTACATACCGAGATCATTCAGAAGAAAACCCTGACAATTTGTTTTTGAAAATAGTGCATGTCAGGAATCAATTTCTATCATTTTACACGGGTTTGGGCTGGGCTCTAAATAAGTGGCGTGGTGATGCGTTTCGATTAGTGCAAAAATGGATGCTGCGGAGGTGAAACTGAGGTGGCCTCTGGCGATAACGTTTTGGTTGCCACGGCAAAGAAAATTAGTCATGAATAAATAATGTTAAAAAATGTACAAATGACTCATTTTTGACAACAGGCAAAGAGCTGTGAGCATGCGCACATTTGAATAATGTCGGCCTGTAAACGGGTTCGGGTTTTTAAAAAGCTCTCACTCAAAATGTATTTGTCGGGCTCGGGCCAAATTCTGTCGGGCTCGGGCTTTATCAGGCCTGACTTGTAAGGCTCGCTTACAGCTCTAATCCAATCACCATGGTAATTGTTTTGCACATTCAGGAAACCCTTGATGGAGTTATTGACATCTTAATCAAAGTGAGTTATTGATAACATGTGTTTTATGTGTGGTAGATGTTAGATGCATGCCACTGAAAATTAATGAAGCCTCTAATGCACATCAAAGCAGTTTTACACAGTTGTTGGTCTGTGATATGTGAAAGCTCAATTACTCATATATAACACTAGCATATGCTACATTGTGATTGTTCTGCAGGAAAACTGTGATTTCATGGAAAGTCCAAGGGCATCTCCTTACATACTCTCTTAATGTTTTCAACACAATATGCCGGTCTCTACACCCGAGGGTACTTTGGAAACACAGCCATCCTGTGTACTTGAACCTGCAACCTCTACAATTTGCCATCAGCTAAACACTGTGAAAGTAGCTGCGAGCCCTGAGGCCAGGTGTTTCACTAAAAGCCACTCAGTCTCTTTTTTTAGCCATGAGCTACATTTCTAACAGGAAAAGAATGTGCTTTGAGCCGGCAATCTGCAGGCAGCCATGGATTGGTTCCACAGGTATCGCCACTAAAGATGAGTTAAAAAAAAGACCTGAAGATAGCCCTGTGTTCAGCACAAACCCCCCTTCTAGGAGTATCAATAATTCAAAAGGACAGAGCGTCTGATACATGAGAGTAAAACGCAGCTTGCTTTCCCCGCTCTTGTGTCAATATTTTGACAGGGATTGTGAAAAGAGGAAGGAAACCGAGGGGACTCAACCACGTAAAGTGTTCTTTCATGTTTTGCAAAAAGAAATGAGTGCTACCACTCCGTCTACATCCATGAAACGAGGGAGTCAAGAGGAAGCCACTGTCTGTTCGGACTGAGCGACTAACTTAATGACAGACTGGCTGGGTAAAATGACTGAGCTTTACGCCGATTCTTCTTCTTCTCTGCGGCTGCTACCGCTTCCAGTGTCTCACTAGGCTTCTAACTTCTTATGTCTTACAGATTCCCTTTTCCTCTTCATTTTTACACTGCGTCAGCTCACATGGCAAAAGAAAAAAGCGGAGGAAGGGTCATTGTGGTTATGAGGAGGAGAGAGGGTAACACAGGGGGAGACGGAGAGAGCTGAACATATGCAGAGGGGGTTGAGAATAAAACAAATGGAGGGCAGTGTGCAAAAGGTAATGAGGCCAAAAGAAAGGGAGCAACTAAAGGGAATGTAAGAAAATAATGCTATAATGTGCCACTACCAGCACAGTCCTGGTTTCAAACGAATGGCTTCTATCATCTTCAACAGTTTTCTGTCCTGTTGGGCGGGGGGGGCATTTTGTACCAGTCAAAGCCAAGCAAGATGTTCTTTTTGGTATTGAAAAAAAAACACAGTTGCATTATCTACTGCGGTTTTCATCTAGGTTTAGGGGGGTAGTTAAAGCAGGTGTAGTGCGAAGACTGTCATCCACATTTGGCTGCACCATGCAACTAATCGCTTAACTCTCCTCCCCAAAGTATCTCTGTGCCAAGAACGTGTACACACAAAGTGAGATGAGAGTACAGGGCCAAAAACACTCCTTTAATTATGTTGTGAAGTTTTCTCCCAGATGCCCTAGTTATTCCGGGGAGCCGGGATGCGACGGAGTCTTTGGGGACAGACAACGTTCCTTGAAGTGGGCGAAGGAGGATGGAAGACGTCCCTGGTGGCACCAGGGGTAGACCGCGTCAGTGCTCTCGCGGGGGAGAGCAATTCAAGACCTTGTTTTTCTTTCTATTCCTTCTCCAACGGATGAAAAGGAAACAAGACAACATCTCGGAACGGCTTTTGTCTTCCTAGGAACATAATGGTGCTGTACATAAACAAATTAAAAAAAGTCATCAGATGGGCTCTTAGTGCTTCACAAGCTGTCCTTTGTCTCCTTTCTTTTCTTTGGAATTAAAATGATGGAGTACCATTTTGGTGAAGGAAAAAAAAGGGACAACCTTTGGGCCTCGCGCAAGAACCACAGATTCATGCTGAAGTGTGAAGAAATTGTCACATTCACCAATTTTCACGTATTTATAGTGAACAAAATTCACAAGAACAGATGTGACATTGTTGACCGCCTTCCATTTAAGTCATGACTTACTTTCTTTTGGCAAGGCCATTTTATGTTCTGGCATCTACACTTGACCCCAAATGTACCTTCTTTACTTCTGTTAGGTATGGCTCTGGGATTTCCAGCCACTAGGGGTGGCTAGAAATGGTGAAATGGATAGCCAGGCAGGGGGAACTAAACCTCACAAAGTGAAATGTTCATGCCATGGGACCTTTAAAGGTTCAGTTTTAGAATGTAAAGGGATCTATTGGCAGGAATTGAAAGTATTTATAACTTTGTTTTCATTTGTTTTTAATTTGGTGACCCCCCCCGGAATATGATTGCCCCCTGGTAACTGCGTGGAGTAGGGGTGGGTGTGGTGCTCGATCACGGAAGGCTTGTGTCATGTGGACGCGCCGACATTGCTTTTGTTAGAATTCCTCGTGGGGTCAACAAAAACTACTTTAATGTTTCCATGATGACCATCCAAAATTTTGATACCATGGAAGCAGCACTGGAATAGTTATAGTATTATATTTTATATTATAGTAGTTAATAGTAGTTTATAATAGTTTAGTCTAGAATAGAAGTGGAGGACTGAGCCTATAGAAAATGTTTATTGTATTCGGATATACAAATTGTTTAATGAAATCAAGTTAAAGTAATTATGAATGCCTTATTGTGTGTGATGTTTTATGTTTAATTTAGCAAAATCACATTGTGTTGTTCATTTCTATCCAATATTACCTATATTTCAAAGCAGATTTTCTTAGCAGATGATTATGGGTTCCCCACCTGTGATTGCCCCTGTCTTCGACCTCACTGCTTGATCCCATTAAATCCTACACAGTGCTCCTTTAAACTTGCCTACAAGTGGTTGTCTTATACAGCCATGTGATAATATTTTGGAAGGTGTACTATGGGTGCCTGCATGGCCCATTGTTTTTATTATTTTAAACAATCTTATTAAATAATTGTGATATCTTGTACTCATATCGATGAATCAATCAAAATGTATTTATATAGCACTTCACAGCAACCGGCAGGTATCCAAAGTGCTTAACATCAGAAACCTCGAGTAAAACCACATTTAATACAATAGAAAGAGCGAACAAAGAAAACCGTACATGTGTTTCATCTTCTGTACAAGTTGTTTTTATGATTCCCTCAGTCACTCATCTGACACTATCAGGACAGTAGAAGGTGTGTGTTAGTTCCCAGAAGAAGTCATTCACCTCTATCAGAAAGCTTGTATTTCCTGTTCCTAATCAGCACATGCTGACTTTGACAAACCCCATCGCCAGCTGTCACTGCTTTTTAACTTGCCACTGGACGCCTCTGACCATGCTCCCATTCCCACACCAGGTGCTTACAACCCTGTAAATTGACAAAACACTCTGGCTGCCCTCCTTCGTGACACTGGATCATTTGCTTGATAGTATGACTCATATCCAAATTAATTAACACACTGGCCATTGGTCAAGTCTGCAGTTGTGCATCTAATAACTGCCATTTATTCTTTTCATTTATTTATTCTCCTTTATTTGATCCAGTCTCATCGGTTATTAAGCTGGCTGTAATGAATACAGTCCATGTGGACTGTGAGCTCCTCTGAGTTAAAACTAACACCTTGTCACATTAGTAGGTACTGAACAAACAGTCAAGGTACTTCATTATCATGTGTCAAGCAACAGTTAATCTTGTACATAATGTATCGGTACAATTAAAACTAAAGCTGGACTTATTAGTGCAGTACATTAGTAGGGTATTTTGGCATTTTTCACCTGTCAAAACTAAACTTAGCAGGAGTTCATTCAGGACGATTTTCCTGGTTTCTTTAGCCACTTTCACAAATGCACTTTAACCCTAAATTTATCCAGACATTACCCTGTGTACTGTGTAATGTCCGATGGAGCCCATGCGTGAATTCACAGGGAGCGAGTGGTCATGTTGATGACGTTTCTAACGTGCTGCTGGTGCTAAACCCGTAAGAAAACAAACAACCAATGGTGAAGAAGAAGGGTCACCTACACAAAGACAGCCACGAAAATGAAAGACGAGGGGATTCAACAACTTCTGTCGGTAAGGGCTAACACCAAATTCCTCAGACAGATTCAAGGAACAGCAAGAGACTTGATTGTTTATGACCAAACTACAGAACTGTTACAACTGCGATGGAATCCGCGTCATGTCCTGCCTTCTGCACACTCTATCCAGGAGTAACCCCTTATTGGGACGCCACCCCCATTTCCATTTAAGAATACGTCTGGCACTGACAAAATATCATATTGTACGCGGTGACAGTTTCTGTGTTCTGAACCCGGCCGCAGTCAGACTCAGACTCAGAATCGGGAGTCTATTGAGCACCAAAATCAGCAACTATCAGGCATATCACAATGGGAGGTGTAGTTGTGTTTACCCAAAATAACCTGAACAACACAACGCTCTTGGGTGAGCACAAATCTCTACTTTCAATTATTTTGGGGTGTCTTATTTTATTTTATAGCATTTGAAAAAAACAATTCAATTGGTTTTAAAATATAGTATTGAGTAAAAGACATATTCTAGTCTGTGATTGTCCATCAACATACTTTTCTTTAATTTTAGTCTAAATAATTCCTAATTTCTGCTTTTCTAACTCACACATTAGGTATAATTTCCCATAAATGAGGTTAATTGACCATAAATTCCAAAAATAAATGTTAAACTAAAGTTAATAAGTTGTGGAAAAAAGGACCAAAACGTAACAAAAAGGGTTGATTTTCAATTTTGACAGGAAGGCAACACAAGGGTTAACACTAATAAAAACACTGTCTTACTGGTGAAAATGTACAGACTACCAAAGTAAAATTGAAAAATATTAATGCAAATGCAAACAATCACATCTTTGTGTAATGTTGTGTAAATGTGTACGGCAGCGCCGCACACCAAATACGACAGGATAAACAGATGGCACGGGACTGCCAAGCTGAGATTTCACACTGGGTATAATTTACAGCTCCAGTGATACCTGCCGTCATACAGCTAAAGCCCATAGTGCTGTGTGAACCCAAGCACACACCCATGAGAGGGGATGCCAAAAAACAAATATATATAGTTATAATAAATTACATATTTATATTCAAAGCAAACATTTAACCACAGGATTTTTGTCTTTCAGGGATTTTGCTATGTTCCTATCATTCCTCTAAGCTCGTCAGAAAACGAGCACCTAAATTTCATTACGGAGCCTTCTTGTCGCATTTGCTGCCAACTCTGCCAAACATCCCGACTTCAAACAGCTTTCTCTCCTGCTAATGAGCAAAGCTCGCATCTGTTTTCGCCACCTTGTCTGAAATGCATTTCCCTTTTTCTCTGTCTTCCAACCCAACCCCTTCATCCCTCCACCCTTTTTTGCAACTGAACCTCTGAAGTGCCGGCACACAAATCAAACGCTAATCCATTTGAAGCTGACAGGGCGTCCTGATTACGGCGGTGGCTTTCTTCTTCAAACATCCTATCACCATCATCTTTTCAGGAACACATGTCGAGACATGAAAGAGCTCCCAAGTTCAACTAGCCGATCAATTGTTTGTCGGATGTGGCAACAAAGTGAGGGCAAATTGTCACGCACACCCACCTGAGCCCGGGAGTTTAAGCCATAGAGTTGCATGAAGGCACAGATTCCAACAGGCTCAAACAGGGCACATTCCCTTGCGAGGGACGTCATCCACCGCATGCACATGCACGATTGTTTTAACTTACTGTCACTTTCTTGTTTAATTACTAATATTTAGATATTAAAATCTGCAAAATGAGACGGAAAGCCTTGGGTCTAGCTATGAAAGGAGACGAAGGGTGAAACACTTTCATGGTTGAAGCATCTTATTTCAAAACTGCTAATGAAGCTGCAGCAAAAGTTCACTTCACCAAGGCAACCCGCCGCACACGTGTCTAAGAGAGTTATGAAGCATGAGTATCTTTTTTCAACCAAATTTCCAT
Source organism: Etheostoma cragini (assembly GCF_013103735.1). NCBI lineage: Eukaryota > Metazoa > Chordata > Actinopteri > Perciformes > Percidae > Etheostoma > Etheostoma cragini. Next base: position 4,766,049 of record NC_048408.1, read on the forward strand.
TTGAAAGTCTTTAATTACATCTTTCTTAAAATACAATCTCAAATCTCCCGAATAATTTGACAGCACTACAGGTTCATATTATGCCCATCATTTGTAATTATTTCTTTGTATGTGACATTGTTTTTTTGTATATTTTCCTGTCAGTTTGGAATTGCAATTAGCTCCTAACCACCGTTGCTATGGAGAAGAAGAGGAGGGAATCAGGGCTGTAGTAATTGAGTTTTTCTCCCTTGTTGCTTGTTGCACACAGTGCCGTGGTTACTGTCTAACTGTCCCGCAATCTGAACATGAACTTATTTAAACAGTGACTCATCAGGTTTCACAAAACATAAGTGATAGCTTTAGCTTGTCGTTAGCGACACAGACAACAGACTTCCAATCCTAAGTGATTGGATATCTATTTTTGTAATAAGGGGAATGACAGTTGACTTTTCACTTTAAAGTAGCATTTATCAGTTTTGGGCTGTTTTGAGTCTGAACTCAATAAAAGCTGAACATCATGTAGAATAACACATTTGACATATCCTGGCCTTGTGAAGTTATCTTACATTTTACCAAACTGACTTACACATCCAACCAACCTGAAGCCGTGTTTTTGGAAACCTGAAGGAACTGTGTCCAATGTGTCCCCTCCTTGTAGCTCTTTTATCTGTTTGTTTTTTTGTCTTGAGAAAAAACATCTGTCTCTTTAGTCGATTAAAGCCCCTTTCCTACTGCAGGAGTAACATGTATTCATCGGCTCCAGCTCCGACCAGCATGATGGGAACATGACACCCGGGTAACTCTGACCCTTTTCATTGACCTGGTGTTGCCACCGATGTAGCAGCGCGGTAACATCTGTCCAGATTACACAACAGAGTTTAAGGCCAGGTACACACCGGATGCGTGGCGAGAGCGTGTCAGCTGCGTTGCACATCCGTTTTTATTTGGCTCCCATGTTAGCGGGTTAGAGCTTACACACTGCCTGCATGACACACACTTCTCACGCACCAAAAAGGCATGCATACTAGAAATGAAAACTGACACCTGTTTTTTGTGTTTGATGTCTGCGTCATTTTGACACGAATACATTCAATAAATGACATGTTGATGTTTAAAAGTCTCTAGGTTTTGACATCAATGCACATATAAATGCAATGTATTGTATATATATATATATATATATATATATATATATATATATATATATATAT
>NC_048408.1:4767341-4787407 GCF_013103735.1 Etheostoma cragini
CCAAATTGTAATTTGCTCCCTTCCCTCTCATCTTTCTCTGTTACTTCATGACTCGGCTGTTCGTTCCTTCTCTTTACCTTTCTCACTTCCCTTCTACTTTCTTCGCTGGCAAGAAGTCACGGAGATCAAAGGGAGGCAGATGGAAAGAGGCGAAGCTAACCCCCACGCGTTCGTCTTCCCTGCACTCTTTTCTTTCCCGCTCTAGCTGCTAAATCGAAGTCTGTCTTCCCCTAAACATCTCCTCGACATACTCACTCCATCTCTTTCTCCGTCTCGTCCTTTCTCTTTCTCTTACACTTTCCACCCTGCCATCTTACTGTCTTTTCCCCATGCAATGGCATCCCTTTTTTTGATCCCTTTTCTGCTCATTTCGCTCTCCTCTGATCTGAAAGCATGCCGTTACAATCATTCAAAACACACGCCGACCCACGAGGAACACGCACAACATACACCAGCTCTCTGAAAGATTCACTAGATGAGAGATGAAACGGAGAAGAAAAGGGATGAGAGGGAAGAATAGAGACTATAGCTCCCACATACAGTACGTACAGTAGAGATGCTCAGCCCCCGGAGCTGGCGAGGGGGTCATGCATCTCTGTTCTCTTCATATTTCAACAGCCTTATTAGTGTCGGAGTCTTTGTTTTGTTTCTTCTTCCTTTTTTTTTTTTAAACCATAAAGCAGGGAATTACAGAATAGAACTGAATACACATGTTCACGCAACACATGAGCACACACTTGAAAAAAGGCAATATGTGCAGAACCATTGTGCGCAAAGACATTTATCCGCACACATAACGGCACACACACCTTACACCTACATACACTCAAACTCTTTATATGTTAATAAAAGTCCCTCTAGACCGTCTTCGTTCTCCGAGCGGCTGCTTCATCCAACCCTTTCTATTTCGCCTAGAGACACACCTAGAGACACACAAGCAAGTCACGATCAAAAGAGTGTGTGCGTACATGTTGGAATGTCAATTTAATATATTCATATGGGCTACATGTGTTACAGCCACTACAACTGCTACACTGTTAGCCAAACTTCACAAAAAAACAATAGCTCATCAGCAACGTGATGACATGTCGAACACAACACATGATAACTTGCTCATTGAAATCCCCCCACCCCCCAAGTCCACCACAGGACACATCATCAGAGCCGTTGGACTGAGCTTTTGTTCATTTATGTGTTCCTTTTTTCTCTCTGGGATACTCCTGTTAGCCGCCCCGAGTGGGAATCTGCGGGATATTAATGGTGTTGTGCGCCGTCTTTGATGCCACATAAAGAGCCCTGACAGGAAAAAGTCGTGCAAGTGGACCGAGTGAGCGCCTCACAGTCAAGGTTGAGCAATCTTAAAATAGAGTTGTCTGCTCATAAAGACTTGTGATGAAAATTGATTCTGAGAGATTGAGGAGATATGGATTTTAAAAGGAGGGATTGTGACGGCAACCACACAGAGAGAGACACACACACACATGCTGTGGCCCACCAGTACTTGGCCTGCTGTTGTTGTCTGCCTGCAGTCGTTAGCTGCGTCAAAGAGAACAAAGACTCCAAGAGGTAAAAGAAATGGCAAAAAAAGACAGAGAAAAATAATACTGGCCAAGAGTTTTATTTACCAATCTTCCCCTGGCCCCCTCCTCTTCCTCCTCTCATTTTTTCTCCCTTTCCAATCAAAGTTTCAGTGCGCAACAATAAGACTGCTTACTCTCTCAAAAGCTGTTTAAGTGAATTTCACTGGCTCACCGGGGAATCGCCCCACTGAGGCTTTTGAAGGCATTGAGGCAGGGAGAGAAAGTAATTACTTTTTTCCCTAAACAGAAGTGGGGCGCGGCATGGTGTGCGTATGTGAGTGTGTCCGCGTGTGATTGTGTGTGAGAGAAAATGAACTAGTTTGTGCGCGTTTATGTTAGTGTGCACATGTGAATCTGTGTCATATGTTTGTTTGTATGTGAGAGAGACAGACAGCAATGGAACAACAAGGTTCTCACACTCAAGTGAAGTGTGTGTGTGTGTGTGTGTGTGTGTGTGTGTGTGTGTGTGTGTGTGTGTGTGTGTGTGTGTGTGTGTGTGTGTGTGTGTGTGTGTGTGTGTAAGTGCGTAATTCACAATGGTTCCTTTGCCTTTCACAGCTGTGCAAGAGACCTGAAGAAGTGTCCCTTTTTACTTGAAGGCAAAGATTTTATAATACCAGCTTGTGAAATGTTATTTCATGGATGAAGATAAGAAAAGAATAAGCAGCCAATGAGCTTCCAAGTTTAAGCTATTGTGTGTTTTTTCTTCCGCCCCCATGAGGAATTCTAAGTAATGACAACAAGACTGTTGGAGCGTCAACATGATACAAGCCTTCCGTGATCACGCAGAGCCCCCATCCCTCCTCCACGCAGTTGCTTGTAGCCAACGAGGACACATAGGATTAAAAAAAAACATGATGGACTCTTCAAAAGTGGCTAGTATATTCCCTTGATTTTCTGGGCTCAAAGGTTGCCCGACGCCACCACTTTCTGAACATAGCCATCCTGAGAAATAAAGAGAGAGTTGTGTGGAACTGATAGTTCCGCGGCTGTGGCTCAGTGGTAGAGCGGTTGCCTCCCAATCGGAAGGTTTGTGATTTGATCCCCGCCCCTGCAGTCATTGTCGAAGTGTCCTTGGGCAAGACACTGAACCCCGAGTTGCCCCCGGAGTGTGAATGTGTGTGAGTGTTTATCTGATGAGCAGGTGGCACCTTGTACGGCAGCCCCGGCCACAGTGTATGAATGTGTGTGAATGGTGAATGTTTCCTGTAGATGTAAAAGCGCTTTGAGCAGTTGTTAAGACTGAAAAAGCGCTATATAAATACAGCACATTTACATTTACATAGTCTTAATTAGCTTTGTAGCAACTCATTTGGCAATGGCATGATTGTAACGGACATTCATGAATATCAACAAGTTACTCAAGCTTTAAGCAGTTGACATATACACACAGAGTTCGGAATAGACTCACTGCTACACCACAGTGAAGGAAGCCAGATGAGGTAATCACCTACCTAGAAATAGGTTCTGCAGCATGCCAAGGATGCAGCATGCAGGATGTTGCCCTTTGCCAGCTGCCCAGTTGGCAGTGCATAAGGTAAGCCCAAGAGAATGAGGTGACTGATACAAGTGGCCAAAATACTTCACAGGTTGGTTAGGCTCAGATTTCAAGAAAGGGCAAGAAGCTCAAATAGCAAAAGTGAACTCGGATTAGAACTCCTGGTCATTCACGTCAAAAGGAGTCAATTGGGTGGCCGGGTTAGCTCAGTTTATAGAGCACTCGCACGTACAGAGGTTTAATCCTCGGCGCTGTGGGTTCGACTCCGGCCCCTGGCCCTTTGCTGCATGTCATTCCCCCTCTCTCTCTGCTTTCACGTTTTCTTCTGTCAAAAAAATAAAAAGGAGTCATTTGGGTTTGGGTTCCCTGCTTCAGACCCAAATGCCCATGAAGGTGTGACAAATCCAAGGGGGTAAACCCCTCCTCCTATGGTGCCATTTTAATGCTAGCATCCCATTGACTGCCATTCATTTTGACTTTGACAGTGAATAACTTCTGAAGTGTTTAACTCTCCTGTTGTCCTGGGGTCAAATTTGCCCCGTTTTTGAAAGTATCTTCACCAGAAATTTGGGAATCTTTCATCCAAATTGTCCAAATATTACCTGAATGGTTCCATATAATGCTTCTTGCAAGTTGAACGAAAAATTGGTTCACTACTTTATTGAATTCCGGGTGACAAAAGACAAAAACAAATTAACAAAAGACAAAAAAATGATATAATTTCAAATAAATGAGGTTTCTTGACCATGAATTCAAAAAGGAAAATAGTGTACAACTAGTGGCAATATTTTGGTGTTAGCGATCTGTACAGTGTACTGATGGCAGTTTTGCAAAAATGAAGAAAAAGTTGAAAAAAAAACATCAAAAGGGAATAGAAAAGTATCTCAATAGTGACAAAAAAGCAATAAAAATGTGTCAAAAACTTGGTGGATATTGCATAGGTTGGGAGTCTGATGAGAATGCCTTTAATGGATGCTTTAGGTCTGGTTACACTGCTGAAAACTGTGGTTCTATGAGCTTGGTGAGACTCCCAGCTAGTTGTTAAACTACTGTAGCTGGCGAGCTATCCGCTAGTGCGTAAACAGAGCTAGTGCTAGTGAGTTAACTGTGGCCTTAGCTTTTTACTTGGGTCACTTGGGGGCCAATAACTTCACACAGTTCATACTAACAGACATTATTATGAGATTATTCTTATGTTCTTCTACAGAAGAAGTTAAATAAAAGTAAATAAAATTATGCAACAGAGTAAATAAGCTACAATGCCTATTTTGGAGTGTATGCCTCTCAGATCCCTTCAACGTCAACAATGTCAACACGGCTTGCTATGGTCAATTACCACACTTTCATTTGCCAAAGTTCATCGTAGTCAAATGATATACAGAGACATGCACACGGATTTAATTTGGTATTTCCAAGTGCCTGCACTGCTGATTCCGCTGAATATCATTATACTAAATATTCCTCCTCCCCAGGACCACCTTGGTAATCTGAGGCTAGGATCTGGACGACATAGCAGGGTGAGGTTCCTTAGTTATTGATTCATCATTTAAACTTTTTCACACATGCAAGTTGAACTGGACTTACAATAAGTTATACACTTCCACAAGTTCATTGAAGGAGTTTCAAAGAAATGTGCACAATTTCATTTTGCGTGCTGAGTGCATGCACTGCTGATTCCACCAAAATTAATTATACTAAATATTCCACCTCCCTCGGAACACCTCGGGATATCTGAGGGTAGATCTGGACAACACGGCAGGGGAAAAAGGACATCTGGGCTATTTTAATAAGCCTTCTGCCACCGTTTTCATGGAAAGAATATATATGGAAATGGTGATATATGTATGATTTACATGTTCACCCATGTGCTCACGTTTGTCTAAAAGTACTTAAGACCCTTTGCATTGACATCAGGTCTCGTGTCATGGCATGAGCTGATCCCCTCTACCAAAGCTGGGTTCTGGCTGTTCTTAGATTGCTGTTTCTTATGTAAATCCATCTGGCACCACCGCTGTCTCCCTCATTTTCTCTACATCTCAAAGCCACAGCTCTTGCACACACTTGTCATCTTGTCCAACATTCCTTTAATATGTCCTGTTCACTGTAAGTGGCCATCTTTGCCTTATTCATTTTCTTCTCTTTTACTGTTTATGTAGGCAAGCTTAAGCAAGCATTCCACCTCCAGCAGAAGAGTTCCTCTCCTCCTTAACCTCTCACAAGGTGCATTTTCATCCACCTGTCTTCATGAACATGTTTTATTTGCGCCGGGGAATCCAGCCAGCACAACCCCCAGCAGCAGGGATTTACTGGCAAAGATCCAGCACTAGTCTGAATATCCTTTGCGTTTGACTTCCTGTATAGCAACGATGATGCAGGAAATTCCACTGGATGCATACATATTCCGTTTCCCTCCACTTTCTTTGTGTCCGAATGTTAACCTCCGGTGGATTTATGAGGACTATGGTTACCAGCGTCTCAGATCCCTACAGGGTAAATCCAGACAGCTAGCTAGACAACGTGTCCAATCAGAGTTTTCTTTTGCATTACTATTTTGCAGCGGCTCTGAGTTTAGCACCGCCCAAGACGAATGTGATTGGTTTCAAGAAATGCCATTAAACGTGGCCAGGTTGGTTCAGCGGTAGAGCAGGCACATATTTCAAGGTTTATGCCTTAACGCAGAGGTCCCGAGTTTGAATCCACTAATTGTCCTGTCAAAAATTAAAGGCGGAAAAGCCCAAATTATAATCTTTAAGGAATGCCAATAAACCAGAGCACATTTTCCTACCATCCCTGAATGCTATGTGGAGTAGCCAGAGCCTCTTATGCAGCGCTTTGGAGGAGGGTGTGGCAAAGTGAGACTAGACCAGCACTGATGTCAGGTTCCAAGTGGCAGCCTTTAGCCCCCTGCACTGGGGTTTGCTCTTAGCTGGCTGAATTGGATTTGCTACATCCGCTAACTGAAGGACTCCGGTGTTCCGGAGCTGCCGCCGTTTAGGGAGGGCCGAGGGGAGCACTAGCTTGTCTCATTTGTTGTCTGACAAACAGAGAGACATCGAGAGCGAGGAAACGGGGATGAAATAGAACAGAAATGTCTTACTCCCATGTTTCCTGCAAGAAACCAGAAAAGAATTGGAACAACAAAGTGGATGACCAATATCTTCAGTTATAAAACAAAGACGGATGCTACATATACACTTTTAACTAAGATACATAATTTGCTAAGGGGCCACTGGTATGTTTTTGGCCGGTTCCACTCTCAAATAGGCTTGGGTTATTCAAGTATTCTGAACAAATTTCTAAAAAATAAACCTGTGAAGACATTTGATAAGAAACCTTGTCAGGGAAGTTAGAGAATGTTTCCCCAGGGACAGTAACCAGACTTGGTGCTTTGTCCCCAGCTGTCAATGAAGGCACTGTCCTTGGACTCCCACAAAGATAATACACTTTAATTCCATCTTTCAGGATCCCAAAGAGAGGCTCCCACATCTATTTTACCTTTCTAATGTGGAACAAACCCCTGCAAAAAATAAGTAGGCTACCTTGAGTTAAATCTGGCATAATAAAGGATTTCAGTCTTCCCTGCAATTGGCATTTTACATTAAAACATATAATTCTGTTTTTGACATCTGCCTATTATAGGCAATATATAAAAAAAAATGTCAAAAGTATAACGGTACCTAGATGAGAGGACTGATCGCTTACATGCATGTAAAAATTAATATAATTCAGAAGACAGCTGCACTCTACTGTAGTTCAAAGTTGTGCTGTGGGATTACAGACCAATTATTTCTACAATCTGGATGAGTGACTGAATCTGCAAATTAAATCAGACTTCACCTAGTGGTGGTAATGCCATCCAGGGAGGCCTAGTACTAACAATTACAAAGGAATTTGTGACAGATATCAGTTGCATATTTGTGAGGTGTTGCTAATATTTAACTTACTTTATTAACCTTTTAAATTGGATTAAAATAACCTTACTGATTTCTCTGGGGAAATAAGGTTGTCAGAGCAGCAACATCAGGGAAAAAGACAAACTGAGGATAAGTACACAAGTAGAATATAAATGTCGCAGTGAGTTAGGTAGAATTTAGACATTTAAGCACATTTCTGGTGCTCAAATAAATTAGACAAATAGGGGCTGGGGGGGGGGGGGGGGCAGCAGCCAAGCTGGGGCAAAGACTCCTTCAAGTAGCAACAGTCAATGGTTCATGTGATTCAGTCAACCACTTAATTTTCCTGGATCGTCTGGAGCCTTCAACGGACCATCTGAGACTCTGAGCCGTATAATTCTCAAATCCTTGGATTTTTTTTCCCAGCCACCTGCTGTTTGTCAATTCTGCTGGCTTTCTCGCATCCACTAATGAGTGGAAGCACCTCTTGCCGTCTTTATGATGGTGCTATCCATTGCTTTCTTATTTGTTTGTATGCCATCATTCATTAATTAACAACCTGAACCTTCTTGCCTTATCTTTCTAATTCATACTTCTCCCATGTACAACCAGGTATACATATTCCATCCTTATCCTCCTAATGTCCTTTCCACATTGCAGCTGTCATTTCCCAAAGCAATGTCTTTTTATTTCAACTATCTATCTTCCACTCAGGGCATACAAATCCACCTTATTCTACTGCAATTTACCTATAGAATTTCATAAGTTTGGGACATGAGGAGGCATTCAGTAGTATTCTCTTGACACAAATACAGTATATCAACACAAACTGGAAACTGTGACCACAGAGCAACATTTCTCACCAGTATCTAATATGAAAAATCTTCACATCAAAACATTTTATAAATAAAATTGTAATTCATGTACAACAACTTCCTTACTTATTGTCAATAAGCAAGAATTAGGAGGTTATAGATGGAACACTCTTATTTAATGGGCTAATGTTTGTACAATATGGTCATGCAGTATAATGCATTAATAAGTGCTTAATAATGAGTCAATTATTTAATGGTAAAAAGGTGTACCTTAACATAAAGGGTTAACTAATGTTTAAGATAATGGTTAAACTTTTAAAATATCTACTCAAATGTGTATGCATATGAGTTAGTATATGAGTTCATATTGTGTAGGTATACCATTACCTGATTTAATATGTAAGTGGATGCACAATACCTGTGCGTACGTAATCTCCTTTTTTGTGTGTGTGTGTGTTTGTGTGTGTGTGCCTGTCGATTAATATCTGCCCCCTGATTGCTCTGAGCCCGTAAGCAACTGCGTACCATGCTAACCGACATACACACGTCTGTTCCTGACCATAGAAAGCATGGTTTGACTGTGGCCGCTTTCACACCTGCCTCGTTTAGTTTGACTGAATTGCACTAGAGTCCACTTGCCCTGCTGGTGCCATTTGTTTGGGCAGGTGTAAATGCAGCAGTCACACTAGGGTTTGCACCAAAAGCGGAACAAACAAGCATACCAAGACCTCCTTGATGAAGTGGTCTTGGTTCGCTTTCAATCCAACTCTCCAACGCAGCATTTTAAATATGCAGCTATCTGGATAACAGCTGATTTGATTTAGAAACATTGGTTAAAAGTTAGGTCTTCCTGAAAGAATTTATGCTGAGCTTCATCTGTTGGTGGTGAAATTGATCTTGTGATCCCAGGTATGACAGCATTTGGTTTAGTGGCATATCAAAGACGTCCTAAAAGGGTAAAAAGCTGCACAGTGTTGTATTTTGGCCAAGGTTACAGACAGAAAGAAATGGCCTAAAGAAACGGTGGTGGTGTCTACATTGAAACTCTTCAGCGGGTCTCCTGCAAGACGTCCGGCATTGTTAAAACTCTGGCTTGTTTGTATTTCTTTACCGCGCTGTGTTCTGAGGGTATTTTTTTAACAAATGTACACAGTAATTAAAGTCACATTTGTGAAAAGCTTTGCCTTACCAACTGGACAAACCGTTTTGGTCACTTGGGTGATTCAATGAAGCCGTAGGTATGTTACAAGAAGAAGAAAAAATCTCATCTGCGCTATTGAGATTAATCTATTTTAATTGGGACAATGCACATTAATTAATATGCCAGTGTTAGCCAGTCAGCTCATTTTCAACTGTAGTCCTAGATACCTAGCATGTATGTCTTTATGGTGGGAGGAAACCATAGCACCCGGAGGAAACCCATGCAAACACGGGGAGAACATACAAACTCCACACGGACAGGCCCCGCCCAGACCAGGATCCAACTCTGCAGTGCCAACCTGCTGTGAGGCAGAAGTGCTAACCACTGAGCCACCATGCAGCCATTATTACATGCAAACTATAATTGCAATATACTATATTTTCAAACTATAAACTATATGTCCTATTGTTTGGGGTCAAGTTTTGCCCCCCTACATGTGGAGTTAATTTGTTGACTTAAGTTCGGGAGCAGGGCCACGCCTAAACCACATCTCTAATCACCAGACAAACCTACATATACCGTTCTGCGCAGCCAGGCTCGTGTCTCTGATTGCTTGACCCACCCTCCCTTTCCCTCTCCTTTATCCTTCTTCCCCCTCTTCCTTTCCTACTGCACATCTCTCTCATGTCTCTTCTAGGTACCGTCTGGGGGTCTGTAAACTATTTGGGCGAAAACTGCTTCTGAGACGGCAGCCCCACTCTGGGTCTCTTCCACGCGGTCATCACACATCCTCCCAGACCAGCCATTAGACGACATCCACATCCATTTTACACATTCATAATGTTCATCTTCACATTAAAAAATGTTCATCAAATCTTTAACTAACACATGGTTGTGGCGTGGTCCATGCAAGGGAAGCGAGTAATGCATAAAAGAATTTTAAAAAGATCCAACTGTCAGACTCGCGTGAGTAATGCAAGGTGAAAAGACGGTGTAACATAGTACGATATCATCAACATATCTGGCACATAGGTGTGTAACACAGGTTCAAATAATTTGAAGCTACTGGGCATTGAATGAATGGGCTTACATCAACCCGTTTGCTGCACTAATTTTCAGTAATGTACGCCATAAGAAACATGTAGAATTCAGATAGAAAATGGCTTTAAAGGGACGATTTTTCTTCTGACAGTGTGACCTAAGCATGAAACCCACATGGTAGACTGGGTTTGACTAGTTAAACTCAACTCAAACTGAGTGACACCCAGACATGCCCCCTCCACTTAGCCATGCTCCTGCTAAGACCTGCCACTCCCTCGCTCCCTCTCCCTACTTGACAATCTCTCGCTTGGCTTCCCATCTCCTTTTTTTTTTCATTCTGATCTCCGGCTACGAAGTTCCACTCCCACATGCTCTCTGCATGACAATATTCACACCCTCATCCTCCTCTGCAAATGCTGACCTCTTTCCTCCCCATTCATCCAATCCCTCATTTCCCCTCTGCCCCATCCCCACAGCATTCGGAGGGGCTAATGTTAATACTGCTGGTGAATCCGAAGGGCGAGAAACTGTAGACAGGCATCAAGACAAAGGCAGTGATAGACGCGGGCACATGCATATGTATGAATACACACATATGCATAATCTCAGAAAGGAAATGGTATGAATACACACACACACTCACACACACATAGCCTGCGCACAAACACTAAGCCACAACAGAGAATGAGGTGCACACACATCTAAGGGAAAGGATAGAGAATGTCAGCGCTGACTTGTGTGCTCTGTCAGTCACAGTTTCAGAGGAAATGTACAGTACGTCTGTGTGAGATTATGTTGGTGCGTGTGATTGTGTGTTTCATCAGGAATGGGGCACGTAATGTGTGTGTAAGAGTTTACGTTGTTTCGTTTCTGTGCCGGTGTGCATAGCAATGAGCCATCTCATCGGTTGACATGGGGAGCAAGGGTGGCATTAACAGCTTCTCTGCCCCGTGTTCTTAAATAACTGTGATTCACAGCAGCTTAGGTTCCCTTCTCATATGACTGGAGAGAGCTGGTCAGATTAATCTCCCCGTCTACAAAGGAGGAGGTATTTACACAGGGGATGAGCCTCAGATTTCAACAAAGATGACTCATAAATGTATTTACCCAAATACAGTGTGATGGATTGGGTTGCTCTTGAGTGAGATATGAGGTGATATCCATGATAGGGGGAGGCAGTGAGAGAGATTTCAAAGAAAGAAAGAAAGAATTGATGTTCTTTTATAAAAAATCTCAAAAAGAATGACAGAAATAAAGACTGTTGGTGTTTTTTTATTAACATCTAAGATCTAAGGAAGAAAGACAAAAAACAAATTGACACATGTCATTTCCTGACACAATTACCTGCATATGCTGCTTATTATGGGAATATTTCCCACACAATGCAATTATTTGACAGCTACATCCACCACTTACTTTTTAAATAAGCCTAACATCGATCATACATACAAAATAATAATACAGCCCTTAAAGGGGCCATTGTGCTTCATGAGTACTTTCACTTTCCAATAAAATCCAAGTATTAGATTATGCTTCTAACCATTCTTACACTGGCATTACTGATTATGCTTCAACCTTTTATTCATTGAATTTCTCTGTCCACTTGGGAAAATGCAACAATATGTAAACACAACGCTGACATAGTCACCTCATAAATACATTGATGTGGTGAATGTATAAGCAAACAGTGGTTTATTTACACATGGAGCAGACACATGAGTATTAGCATTCATCTGGAGTCATGTTTGCATCCACCTGATGAATGCATGTCCAATAATCACTCTCCTTTAACTTTACTACAACTCAGGAAATAGCTTAGTCTGTCACAATCTTTGTTTCTGTGCTTTTTGTCAAGCAAGTAGTATATATTGAGTTTTAAAATGTTTTCAACATTGATGAGAGAGGTGAGCCCTCATTAAAATAGAATGTGTATTTTTTCCTAACAATGACCTGAAAGACACTAAAATGTCCCATCACTTAAGGTGAGTGCAGTGTCGGGGAAGTATTCTCTGTGGTTTTCTCAGCATGAGGGACCCCCATTCACCTTACCTGTAGTTTCCCTTGTCCTTTGTATATACAGTATATACAGGTATATATATAATATGTTGAATATGAATGCAGCTTTAAGTAAAGGATTCCCCACCACTGTTCCTTAGAAAGACAATTTTTCCCTGCGGCATTTCACTGTAATTGTTTTATTTCATTATTTTAAATCATGTGTATTTATACCTCAAAAACATAGCTTCCCGTATGTAAGCTGTGTCAGAGGTTTTAAACAGATTTGCCAAAAAGTGCTTACGTTTCCACTCCATTTGATTTGCATCTCTTTGGATTTCAGTTATCCCACGCTCCACCAACTTTTGCTTCCCTCACCACTGGGAACACAGCGTCCCATATTTCAACTGTTCATACAAATCATTTGATTCTTACTAGGTTTGATTTTGAGTGATCTCCAGTGATGAATCCAACTCAGTGTAGTGTGACGGTATCACAGAAGCTCGTTCTAAATAGAAGGGATGCCTTGGCTTTCGTCGTCAACCACCAGTGGGGAACACTGTTTTGATGATATTTGCACATTTTCCACTGCTGTGTCCTTTGCATCCATTTGATTCTCAGTGCCACTGGGAATGCCAGTGACAGCCGTTTAAATTCATTTTACACTGTATCATTACATATTTTACAGTTAGAAAAAACTGGGACTGAGTGTGATAAATAGTGAAGTGACAAGTATAGAGAATGTGACACATACAGTAATGGTAAGAAGCAGAGCTCCTTTTTTTCCACCTCTAATGACACACCAGGGCCAGGAACTGCGTGTGATATCACAGTCAAGCTGTTATGAGGGCGGCAATTTTCCCGTGAAAAGATAAGACCTAGAAGCAGGTTTTTACTTCAGTGAAACACCCAGTACTTGCAAGAGTAGTTGCAATGTCTCTGCACAAGCTCCCAAGTCCCAGATGAAAAATGCAATAGAATAAACTTTACCGAAACACACTCTGATTTTTTGTCCTAATGCTTCAATTGTTAAACATAATCCTAGTTCAAATCTTAAGTTTCCCACATTCACTAATGCAGTCAGTCACATTACATTAAATTTCATTTGGCTGACATTTTCATCCAAAGCAACTTCCAAGTTACAAACTCAAAAAAAGCAAGAATCACATAAAAGTGCCATACTTTCAAATAAGCCAAACTACTAAGGGCCACATACACAATTGTAGTTAGCCAATATGCTTACATGTCCCCCACCGCTGTTGACCCTCCACCCTCCAGAAACTTCAACATTAATTACCATTTAAAACAAATGTCAGGCGCACGCCTCCTCCTCTTTCCTCCTCACAACCAGGTTCATTAAAGCATATCGCCCACTGCACTAACACAGCCCAACTGCTGTGACATATGGCTAGCTCACCTATTCCAGCTGAGGGAATGAGTAAAAGAGAGATACACAGACCCACACCCAAAGATGTGAGGTATTTGCAGAGATGTGTGTATGTGTGTTTACTGTATGTTTCCCTGTGTGTGAAGTACATCCAATCTCTAATTACCTAGCAACTCATTAGTGTCCAGGTGCCAACTTGCTATTGGCAGGGGCTAACTCCATGCAGACAGCCAGGGTGACATGTTAATGGTGTAATTGTGCTGACCCATGTACCCTGATGGTTGATAAGTACCTGCTCCATGTATTTAGATTGTGAGGGATTAAAATGAAAGAGGATGCTGAGAAAAAGGGGATAGGAAGAGTCACAAGACCATGTGTGGACGTTTAACAGCAACAACCAAATCAAAATAGAAAAGATAAGCCTGGTGAGTGTGTGGTGAGCGTGGTGCGAACAATGTCAGAGATGAGTATTTCTCAACGGAGAGCTTGAGAGACCTGCTGGGAGGCTATGCTAATGCTGGTTTCACTTCACATCCTTTAGCAGGAAGAAAAAGTAGTGATTGTGTTTTTTTGAATGTTTATTTTTGAAAACAAAGGATAGGATAGGATAAGGATAGCTTGAAGCTGACCAAGATGATGGTAGTTCTTTCCATCCGCTGACTTTACTCTTGAGCTGTTACTTTTCTGGTAGCATATAGTGATAGTTCACGGTCAAGTTGACCTCTATGGCCTGTACAATGATACTTAAGTAGAGGATTCCCATTCCAGATATTGTACTGGTTTGCTAAGTAACAATGATTAGGTATTATAATTCTACTTGAATGAACACAGGCACCTCTAACAGGGCTTTATGGGTTTTAACTCTCAAGCTTGCAGATTCACACATTGAAAATTTGAATAATGCACACTAAGCCATTACGATAAGCTCCTACATTTGAGCCCCACATGACTAAAAATGAGGACTGAAACTTGATAACCTGAACCTCCTGCTGTGTCAGTAAAAAAGCACACCCAAGGCACAGTCTATGGGCTATGGATAGGTCATTGTGAACTTTAACCTATAGCAATGGTGACCAAACATGTGCAATATTGAGCCAACCATCTGCAGGTTTTCCTACCAACCTAAGATTCACCAACTGATTGGCATTCTCTTAAGTAGAAGATAAGAACTCATGTGGGATCCACTACTAAGGGGCTCAGTCAGAATGAAAGCATACATGTTGTGTTACATAGTTGCCCACAGCTGCTCTATTTTATGGTTCAAAGTGACCCATCCATTTGTCCAGGGTGTGCTATATGTTGTAATGGGTATGACTGTAGACATTATCGACAATTACTGTGCTGCCATAGTGATGGATGTCGGCTACCTTATGACCTTGGTGGGAAAACAACTGAAATTGCAGATCTCTGCAGACCCAATGAAGCACTAATAACAGTAATACCACCTTCTTGGTCAAGGCCCGTACTTCCCCAAGTCTCTTGAGAATGCTATGCATAAGCCAGGCTATGGGTGTTGCAGTCGGTCTCTCATCACAGCAAGTTATACTACTGGATAGCATAATAGAAGAAGCACAGTACAGCTGTGCATTCAATGTAGCATGATATGGCATGCACAGGGCATTAGTGATGTAGTTTTTCTTCTTTATGCTCTCGCACCTGTTCCCTGTGATATTCTTTTCCTCAAGAGGGTTTGTCAATGGTGGGACTGCTTGCATTTCTATAAGCCTATAACATTACTACTTTGGAAAAATAGTTGGAAATGGAAATACAAACTGAAACCTGTTAGGGCAGGACATAACACTCTGGGGAAGTTGTCCCTGAATTAAGTGGGATGGCTCCGATGATGCCTGTTTATGTATGCCACCATGGTCATAAAACATGTCTACGTCTGAGAAGGAGGCCCTTTACGCTCACATCTCCAGTGAGTTGTTGTGGCGAGCAACATTTATAGTCGTCATCGGAAATAATGGGTGTGGTTGTCCAGATAGGAGAGCACTCTGATCCCCTGGTGTTTCAATGGTTCCAGTGCCATGTCCACACATTTTAAGAACGTGTCGGGTTAGCGGGAATAGCTGAATGGTTGTCAATTGTATATGAAGACTAACCCCTTGACGGTGAAACAAGAAAGTTTTGTTTCTTGGTACCCTAAAACGTGACAGAAGGACATTTTGGGTCCATAGAAGTGAAATAGTGTCAAGCTAAAGACAAATATTTGACCCTCTCTGGGACACACTGCCTTTATCTCACAGAAAGAACAAAGAAAAGAATACAGTGTGTGCCACACAGCCACAAATGTGTCACTGTCTTCAGACACATTCCCAGTGGAACCAGTCACTTCCACACATGTTTTATGTGAGACGGGTCGCCAAAGCTACCAAGGGTGGAATCTCTCTGAAACCATCTCTACTGCTGGGTGCAAAGCAGTCTAGGGATGGAGGTCTTAGCTTCAGCCGGAGGGTAGTGGATGGGATAATGCCACAGAGTGCATCAGCACTTATTCACAGCAACCCCCTAAATGATCAGTCAGCACACCATCTTTATAAAGCAGTAGTGGATGTGAAGTTGTTCTTCTGCAACATTGATGTCCGGCCGTGGGGACGCCTGCTGTGCGCTCCCCTTAAAGGACTTGGTAGAAGACAGTTCTTCCCCCCTGGCCCCAGCAATGGGGAGAGCTGGGAGCATCACCTGTGTCAGATTCTTTCTAAGGAGGACTGAGAAGTCACAGCATAAAAAGAGTAGTAAACTAAACGTATGGGCACAATGTGAGAAAGCAATAAAGTAAAAATGCAAGAGTCAAACAAAAAGCAGATGCAGATGAGAAAGGAAATATGCTGGATTGCAAAAGTGAGGTGGGGATGGTGATACATCAGATCTAAAGAAAAGAACATGTTGCTCTACACACAGTATGAGTCAGAGTCTATGTGCAAAATGTGTGCTTGTGTGTGTGTATGTTTGTAGACAAGTTACTCTCTGGAGTGTCTTTGACCACGGCTACAGCCACTCCAACAGGCCATAGAATCAGGTTGCACCAGGTACTAGCAGGCTTTAACGGCTATAACCCTACTCCATCTCTTCCAGTTCCGAGAGTACGAGTAGTGTTACAGCTGGCCAGGGGGTAACACCACTGCCCTAGCACTCGTAAAGGAAACATATGAGGACCATTCAATACCCAGGCACACTCATTTCGGCCTGATAAATAGTGGTGGGATTCTGTTGCTGCTTTCTTGAGCAGTAGTTGAAAAAAAAAGAGTAAGAGTACAGGATCGCTGTGTGCAAGGATTTTGTCATTCACACAACAGTACACACAGTATCTGCTGTTCCAGTTTGCTTGTATGTTGAAAAAAAGTTATGTCATAATAAGTTAAATGCTTCCCAACTTTTAAGTGCATTACTTTGAGTATATATTTCTACTTGTGCATTGCAATTTCTGTCACACGTTCCATGTTTCACTCAGCAACAAAACTCCTCACTTGGTATTTTGACATGGAATGCACATTGTTTTAGACTCATGCAATAAAGTCCATTGTTCCGGCAAATCCCTGCTTGATACCCCTGAATAACCTTGAATGCATTGGCATTAAATGCACCACTTGGGGATCCAGGGACTCTCTTTGTCATTAGGAGCTGTTACACAGTAAATCTGAAAACTAGATTGCGGGGCAGTGAGCTGTGGCAGGGTTCAGGAAGGCAGCAGCAAAGGCGGGATTGACAGAATCGGCAGTTAAATCAAACAGACGAGGGGGAAATACAAATATTTGACTTGGATTCAATTGGCTTATGATCAGACTCAATAAGAGGTGTTATAAACTAAGTAAGGTTGGAGGGGTAATACAATGGGCATCGCCACAGTGGCAAACACATTTCAGGTTATTAGCAGATAATGCAGTGGTTGTTAGAGGAGAAAGGAGAGAATGAAGTAGATTATTCAGAGAAAACAAAGAGTGAGAGAGTAAGTAAATGAATGTATGCAGATACTGAATACCAGTGGGAACGAGTGCAAGATGAACGCTGATTGGATCTAGTATGGCTATAGGTGACAGTTTGGATGCACACTCTAATCAGTTGATTTTGTTGTTTATCTGACTTTGATTTTGACCCAACAGAAAGTGATGAGAGGAAATTGTCAAAACGTTTACTTTATTTCAAAGATGAGCATGAAACAGTTTCAGCAAAAGATGAACTAAAGTAGCGAGACAGGGACAAACTGTGGAGGAGCTGTATAACTTACTTGCCTGAGATCACTGGGAAATTGCCATTAAATTAACGCTGTGAAAGATTCATAATTAACACGCTTCTTATGAAACAAAGGCAGTCTGATCAGAGTAGAGGCTTTCATTGTCAATGCCTCTGAACAATGAGCCTGAGATCAATTGGTTTCATCTGTTATTTCCAACTAGTGTTGTGTTCAGTAAGTGAATGTGTTCTAGAGATTTCTATGCAAGAAGGTAAACTGGTTTGGGAAATATTTTATTTTGAATTGATAAATAATTGCAGTTATTTGGTAAAGGAAACTTTAAGCACTATAATGTAGCAGTAAACACAATCTGTTTTTGACGCCATCAAACTCTTGGTGATATATAATGATAATAATACATTTTATTTATAGTGCACTTTTCATCAATAGATCTCAAAGTACTACAGGTAAAAGAGAGAAAAAATAAAATAAGAATGTCATGATAGCCTTGGACCATAGCGGACCATAGAGGCCACTTTCAAGAACTTTCCTTTTGCATGTAGGTCGTTTTCAGGGTGGTTGCTGCGCTGCAGTGTGAAAGCAGCTTTGGACATTTGGGGTAATTTATGGTCTTATGGAATGATTTTATGCTGTCAAATTGAATTATTTTACCTTAAGGCAAACAAAATTTGTGTGGGGATGGCTTTGATTAAGACTTTGACGTAAATAAAAATCCAATTTAATTGAACTGTTATTTGAATAAAAATTATATTAAAACAAAATCTAAATTATGTTTTAAAATAATTAAAGAGATTGGAGGAACTTAGACTCATGACTTCAGTGTTTTCAAATCCCTGGTTATTTCCCTGAATCTAATGTCATATAATGATTTTGTGTTTTGAATTTGAATCCTGGCAGTGTGGGGATGGATTGGTTTAGAGCTTCAGATTTTGGAAATAAAAATAAAACAACAACAGACATTTTTATTCAGCTTTTATATGAATAAATAGAATATGAAACATTCAAAATAATGTAATAAAAACATCTTAGGGGCTGGATGCACTGGCGGGACTTAGACTCATGGCCTCAGTATTCAAATCATGTCCTTGGACCTGAATGTAATGTAATGCAAAGGAGTGAATTCAGTATTTTTACTTTTTTCATTGATGCAAAATACGCTGTTAATTTCTAGAAAAAAATAAATAAATGTAGTCATACATTGTACACCTCATGGTTTGTCACATTTAAAGTGTGGCCCGCGGCCCCCCCACCGCCTTCCAAAACCAGAAAACAACACAGAGTGTGCATTTCTTGTTGGAAAGCAGAGGAGAAAAACACACAAAGTCTTTATTGTGCAAAAGGAGCTGGTTTACAAGAAATCCTAACTCCAAGCTACCACTGCCCCCCCTTCCCCCCTCATCCTATTAGATTAATAGTAATCTCATAAAGGCATGGCAATCACTGATGAGAGACAAAAATGTTTGTCTGTAATTGTTTCATGTTCTGTGGCGTCTTAAACTGTTGGTTAATATCTGTTTGTTTGTTTGTTTGCAATTGAAAAGTGTCTCCTGCATGTGAATGGGGCTCATACTGCAATACGAATCAGCAATACCTCCTTCTCCACAGCTCTAATTGGACAATTAAAACAAGCAACCCTGCTGCTGTGATGGTGTGGTTGATGCTGGTTTGTCTAAATAAAATTCTCTTTTCTTTTTCTCTCACTCTCTTGCTCTCTCTTTCTCTAGGATACGCACTCACAACCACTGCTGGCATGCTGGTTCAATACAATTAGGTCTAGGTCCTAGATCATACATCATAAGCCACGCATGATGAGGATATAAGAACCCAACTAACAATCAGTGTATAATTGAGCTACATGATTGAGAAGATTTGCCTTTAAGAGGGCTAAAAACCAAACTAGAATGAGTCTGGGCATGATTTAAATTGCAATCACGTTAATGGCTGGCTTGGCACTAATCATGATTGCTCTTTCTTCCACATCTGTTTATAACGTGCAGTTTCATTTAACATAAACAGTCGCATTTCTTTGAAGCGACAATGCGTGATCCAACTGTAAACAAAAGGGTCGAGGCATCGCCGACATTCAGAACAGCTCTCGCTTTCTCAATGATAGAGATTGACGGCTGTTTAGGTTTACGGTTTAAGAAAAGCCGAGAAATAAATGGATGTAGTGCTTGTCTGTGCTTAGGGGTGGGTTTGTGTGTCATGTGTGTAAGCACAGGAGTGAAACAGGCATTTATGTTCAATTATGAACAGTTGCTAAGCACAGCAATACTCCAATGTCCTACTGTATGTGAATATACATGGAGTATTTTTTTGTGTTTTTATCCAGACTGATCTCATGAAATGGCGTGTGTATGAAGTTGCACACTCGCTTTTTACCGTGTTGATCAACAGCGTTTGGCCTCCATTGACTTACATTACCTTGTGATAGCGTGGGAATTTGGGTGGTAGATGGCTCAAACCTAGGACTTTCACCTAGTAGACCGGGGATCGTGTACCGTGTGTCAAATACATGTAT